>NW_015659405.1:603865-628630 GCF_001515625.1 Sinocyclocheilus rhinocerous | reverse complement strand
GAGTGGTTCTATCATAAGCATGCATAAAACAATATACAATACAAAAGACAATATACAAGAACAGTAACAACATACACAATGACCTGAAGTATATGTGTGTTCATTCAAAGAAAGGTTTTCCTATGAATTAATTAGAGAAGAGTCCATTTTTATGGGCATTATGTGTCTGTTTTAGAGAGACTTGAGTAAGAGTTGATTCTCTTACATACTTTTAGGTCGTAAAAGTTTATCTGATCTGGCAGAGGGGTCCTGGTTGCCACGGTACCCAGGGACCTGGGGTCGTTCATTTAAGGATAGCTACGTTATAAACTGCAAAATAGATATTTTTTAAAAACCCATATGACCTGCTCTTTAACTAAACACTAACACAAACTAGTCTAACAAGCAAACAAACAAACAAACAAACAAACAATCACTCATACATGGGAAAGGGCAAATGAGGCGTGATGGATGAAACCATCAGGAAAAACGTCAGTTAACCACCTGAGTGAAACCATCAGCGCCATTTTAGAACGGGGTCTACAGCTTATACTAAACCTCTGTTTCGTTTAGTTAAATGTACGATACTTGCAT
Source organism: Sinocyclocheilus rhinocerous (assembly GCF_001515625.1). Classification (NCBI taxonomy): domain Eukaryota; kingdom Metazoa; phylum Chordata; class Actinopteri; order Cypriniformes; family Cyprinidae; genus Sinocyclocheilus; species Sinocyclocheilus rhinocerous. The sequence continues at coordinate 628,057 of NW_015659405.1, read as the reverse complement.
TGCCTTGGCCTGGAACGAGCGTACGGATGCAGTCTCGGATGAAAGTCTTGAAATTGTCATTTTAAAACGTAACATACAGAATCAGAATGGATAGTATCAAGCGTACACTGCAACGTTACAAATCAACCACTTGCTATCTGGAGCATTCGTATTGGGAAGTCCATTTTACACAGCAACAGTTGCTGGTCCCTACTGACGCATATACTATTGAAAAAAAAAAATACTATGAAAATCAAAGGGGACCAGAAACTGTTAAGTTACACACATTCTTCTAAATATCTTCTTTTATGTTTAACAGAAGAAAGAAACTTATAGAGGTTTGAAACAACTTGAGGGTGAGTAAATGATGACAGAATTTTCTAACATGGTCGTAAAAAAACACACAAAAAAAACACTTTCACTTTGGAACAACTTAATTAACAGCAAACAGATTCTCAGCATGACCAAAAAGACTTTAAACAACTGTATGTGGTCACTTTTGCATGCATATGCACATACTGCACCAGATGTCGTGAGATGTGTGTGTGTTTCTGATGATGATGATGATAATGCTGATGAGTCTTAAGTGACTAAACACAACAGCTGCAGGGACTTGGAGTGAATTGATTTGGGTCCCATCAGTTCAGCTGCATGTGCAGGGACTGCATTAGACACTAGAGCGATTTATCCTCATCATCCAGAGACAGGTGCTTTGGTTTCTGTGCTTCAATCATAAAGCAATTGTACATGTACGTTGTGTTCAATAAAATGGTACATGTGAGGGTTGTGGCTAGTTTCATTGAATCGGTGTTCTATGATTATATAATTCCTCTGTGTAATTGGCATAATAAAACACTTTGCAGAAGCTTTGATGGGTGTGAAATCATTTGAAGGGCTAATTTATAAGTTTGCTAGATTAAGGGGCCACCATGGATTTCCCAGTGGCACCTCTTACCCCAACTGTTTTTCCCAAAGCCCTCTATTGCTCTATACACCTTCATTCTCTGTTCTCATTCTCTGTACATTCTTCACTCTCTGTTTTCATCATGCATCGCACAGTATTCCCATTCCCAGTACACCTTCTAAACTCTTCATGGAGGTCTTCCCGGCCTTGGATCTGATCTTTGGTTCAATAAACTTTGTTGAAATGCATTGCATCATCTAATGCACTGAAATCAGCCCCCTGATTTTCTCCAGTTGTATTGAGAAACTTGGAAAGAGGTTCTTTGTGACTCAGAAAGTCAATGAATAGCAGTCTATTTCTCCTGTCACTGCAGCCTGGACTCTGGAGGGCCGCCACATTAACTCGTCAGACAGGTCAAGGAATAAACATTGGCCTTTTGAATCAGATTGTCGATTCCGAAATGAGTCAATCCTGAGATTCCCATCCTGAGAGTGTGTAATGATCTGTGTTTAACGGTACATAAGTAGTCGGTGAAGAGCTATGGGCCGTTTTTTTCTGTATGGCATTAAAACTGCTGGTGTAGCACTTTCTGTCAAGACCATGCTAGCGAGAGGAAAATTATTATGGCCTTTGGTTTTACAGTACAAAATCAATAGCACAGCTAGCAATATTGTGGAAGGACATGCAGAACTGTGGCCAAGAATACAAGATGGCGGGAAATGTGGCGTTATTTCATGTGAGTGGCATACTGACGAGGAAGGAGGGAACTTAAGGAAGAGTGAAGCTGAAAGGATGTGGACTCTGATAAAGAAAGCAAAGCACTTATTCTGTTTTTGACCATAAGGGGGACTTTGATTTTCAGGGTAAATTGCCATTTAATGAATAACTTTGGATCTTGGTTACCCAGAAGAAAATGTAATTGCTCCGAGGTTGCTCTTTCTATACTCTGGTGTATTCTTACACATCTTGATGTATTTATACTATATGAGCTATAAAGTCATATTTGGGGGCTGTAAATTCACAATTGAGCAATGTAAAGGCATAATTATGAGATAAAAAGCTTCAGTTACAAGAAATTAAGTTGTGAGTCTTTATTTCTTAATTATGAGAAATAAAGATTAAAAAAGTAACAATTGTGAGACCTAATGTCCCAATTAAGATAAATTAAGTTGCAATTATGAGAAATAAATATAAAAAAGTCACAATTGTGATATCTAAAGTCACAGTTACGAGAAATAAAGTTGCAATTATGAGAAATAAAAGTCAAAATTGTGAGACCTAGAGTCTGTATTACAATAAATAATTGCAATTATGGGAAATAGAGCGAAACAAAAAGTCACAACTGTGAGGCCTAATTTCACAATTACAAGAAATAATGTCACAATTATGAGAAATAAACTCAAATGTGAGATCTAAGGTTGCAATTGCGAGTAATAAATACGCAGTAATGAGAAATTCAGATAAAAAGTCACAATTGTCAAACCTAAAGTCACAATTTTGAGTTATAAAGTTTAAAAAGTAACAATTGTGACAACTAAAGTTGCAATTACACGAAATAAAGTCACAATTATGAGACATAAAGATAAAACGGTGCAACTGTGAGATCGAAAGTAGCAATTGTGAGTAATAAAGATACAGTTACGAGAAATTCAGATAAAAGTCACAACTAAAGTATAAGTATACTAAAAAGCAGTGGTGGAAAGAGTACTGAAAAAATATACTCAAGTAAAAGTACCATTACCTTCCAAAAAATGTAGTGCGAGTAGAGTAAAAGTACTTGTCCAAAAAACTACTTGAGTAAGAGTAAAAGAGTAGCCTATTTAAAAGTACTCATGAGTATTGAGTAGTGAGTACTGAGCTGTGGATTCTACCCCCTCATAATAAACGCTGTACACCGCAATCGATACCTTTTAAAAACGTTGTACATTCTGTAATTCACATTATAGTGTTTGTCATAAAGAATGAAGAATATCTATCATCCAGCAGTTTTAATTTTGACTGCCAACTCTTTAAAATACATCAAAACAGCACAGAAACAGTATTCAGTTGAAGAAAAGATAAAAGTTATTCTCAGTACAATCATCCCCATTTAAATCATAAAGTTTGAAAAAAATATATTTAAAATCATGTGTAAGGCCACTGAGACAGCATATGCTGTTGGAAGCGACGAGACCCGGTTAACAGAATACGGAAGTCTGTTGCGCATAACCCCTATTGTTTATGCGAGAACACTTGCTAAATGAAGGCGGATTGTATAAAATGGATATAAAAAATAAAAAAAACGTTCATTAACTAGTTTTATTACATCACGCTAGGAAAATAGCGGAGTAAAAGTACCGATACATCACTTAAAATGTACTCAAGTAAAAGTAAAAGTACACAATTTTTAAACTACTCAAAAAAGTACAATTACTGATAAAAACTACTTAATTACTGTAACGTGAGTATTTGTAATTCGTTACTTCACACCCCTGCTAAAAAGTTGCAATAAAGAGAAATAAAGTATCAAGTGTGAGCAGGGACGCGGGAAGTAGGGATGCTGAGGGGGCTGCAGCACCCCCTGTTTTCACATGGTTGCAAATGCAACGCCAAGTTTGTTCATTTAAATTTATTCAGTTTTAGCATTTAATAATTTATTTGTAATGATCTCTGACATGTAAATTGTAAGTGGGCTATAATAAACCCATGTTTATCTTTATAAACATGATTAATTTTACTTGTGATGTTTTCTATATGGGATGATTAGCCTAATCCTCATGAACACGTGACGCTAGCGCGTGGTATCAGACATGAACTATACAGAATGCGAACAAGGTTAACTTTAATACAAGGAGATAATGGCGCAAAAGCGAATTTCAGATTTTTTTAAATGCCCATCCCAGCAAAAAATTTCCAAAATAGGCTTCCAAACAACATCAGCCCCAGCACGAGCACTGACGTAAGTGGTACTTTACCCCCCCACCCCACCCAACACGGACACACACAGCACCCCCAACCGAAAACATCATGATTGTGAGATATAAAGTCACATTGTGACCACAAATTCTAATAATTTGATGACCATGTTTTCTTTCTTCAGAATCGCTTCCACTTGCAGATGACAACTCGTATCCCACCGTCGGGACTGGTGGAGCTGCTTCTAGCCGTCCTGCAGCGCAGTGGCTGGGAGGAGAGCATGGCGGTGCTTTGCCAAGGCTGGGAGGACGCTGGTCTTCTGGATCTCCTGAAACTCACAAACTCCGGCTGGGGACCCTCACACTGGCACCTGCGGGCCGCTCTGAACCTCTCCCACAGCACACCTCACATGGCTAATATTTCTGCCTTCCTGTCTGAGCACTTTCATCAGGACCATTCTCCACCCGCCTCAGTCCTGCTTTTTGGGGCCGACCCGGAGTGTGCCTCTTCTGTTCTGCGCAGTGCGCATGACCTGGGGCTGACCTTGCCCACTGTGCATTGGATTATGGGACATCCCCTAAGCCCAGACGCCCTTCATTCTATTGGTCTGCCTTTAGGACTACTGGCCTACGGAGAGGTCGACCGCAAACCGCTGGACTACTACATTCGTGATGCCCTGCAGTTGGTCAACCGAGCTGTTACTGCGGCAACAGTTGTACGGCCTGATCTAGCCCTCATCCAAAATATGGTAAACTGTTTTGACAAACCCAACAAACACGAGCTACCCTCATCAGGACAGTACATTGCCAGGTAAATGCATATTCTCTTAGTCTATCAGTCAGCTCTGTTAAAAAGGTGTGTTGTGTCATAAGCAGGGCCTAAAATGAACACTTGCCAAGTGCCAAATGCGAGCAGAAATAAGCATTGGAGAGTATATGAAACAGTGTTACTCGCCAGTTGAACGCGATATGGTTTAGTGTGATTATCAAAACATAATGGCTGTGTTGTAATTATATAAATATGTAATCTGAAGTGCTGTTAGTTTGAGTCGCTTAAAACGTGCTTTTGAAAATGCAACATGCGCCAAACATCTTCTCAAGTTTGTAATGGGAATGGTTTATAAATCTGTTGTCGAAAAAAGAGAAGCATTTCAAAAGAGAAGTGTCCCTGCAGTTTTCCACCAAAATAAAAGCTCTATTTTTTAACATTCAAACCAAGAAAAAAAAAAACAGTCATACATATTAGAATTGTAATTTTACTGTTGTTATATAAAGTAGTTATATAAAGTACTGTTGTTTATTATTATTTACATTTTTAAAAATCACAATAAATACTTAACAGTTCAATGGTATTTTAGTGATATTTCTTTATTGATTTGTTTAATTTTTATAATTTGATTAAATAAGTAAAAGAATAATAATAATAATAAATGCAATTAGATGTGTCTCCCCAAGTTGTTCTGCCTGTCTTTTAAATAAAATAATGCATACACTGTTTCAGATGGTAAAAAAAAAAAAAGTTTTGGCAGGTGTGACTAAAGTTGAGCTGAGTTCCAAAACTCCCCAAAATATTCCAAAAGTTCTAAATGATGTACTACTCACTGTTCTCTTACATTACACACTATGCACTCTGCCACAGAGCAAATGAATTCATCGCAAATGGTAAATGTAACATCTGAAACATTTGTTGTTATCAGTTTCTACTATACTACGTAAGCTGTGTAAAGCAGTCCATGAAGTTTCCAACTTTGTTGAATTCATTTCAAATCATAAATGTAACACTTGAAGCATTTGTTGTTTTCCATTTCCCCCTCCACTACGTGGACAAAGCTGTCTAATGTAGTCCAAAAAGTATTCAATATTGTAAAGTATTCAATAAGTCCTGGTACTCATCCTGGTACACTTAGAACACACTTCTCATACTACTTGTACTACAAAATGGCGTATAACAGTGCAAAAGTGTGTGAAATGGGAACAGCATGGCTAGGCTAGTCCACCAGCTACTGTAGACTAGCATCAAACTGGCACCAGCCTGGACCATCATATACATTTATCTATTTATTCATTGATTCTTGGGAAAAGTTGCCTCCTGTGAGGCCAGCGTTACATGCTTTATTCACACACTGCAGAACGTTTTGTAAAACATGCTTGTCAAATGTAGATGTCAACTGCAATAGTGACTGTACCCTTACTGAAAAGACAGCAAGCTCAGTTTCTTCCAAAACAGCACCCTGAAACAAAAAAAAATTATTATATTTTGTGAAACAATACATTCCAATACATCTGCTTAGATTTGTATTGAGGTAAACTTGTAGTCAGAAAAGGGTGTATGCATTAGTGTACGACACACTCAAAAAGCAGGGGGCTTTCTTACAGCAGTATGAGCCAATTATATTATGAATTCAATTAGAAGTGATTTTTCTCTTCAAAGATGCAACATCAAAGTGAAAAATATAATAAGTATAAATATAAAACAAATATAAAAAAGCTTTTTAAAGCTGTCTATATCCAAAACAATTAGTGCTTTTACTCCATGAGGCCGAATGGTTACAGATGCTGAGTTGTGCTGTAATACAGTTACGTTTTCTTTTTCAGTGGTGCTGTAAAATCAGTGTTAGAATACATGTAACCAATTGTGAGCAACTAAAGTCATTGCACCAGCACGGTTCTCCTGCCATGAGTATGGTTTGCTAACTGAGCTGAAAAGTTAGAAGTTAGAAGCATACTGAACTGTGTTCTAATGGAACTGCAGTCTGCAACTGAAACTGTAACTCACTGTGCTCAGAATGTGTCACATGCTCAGATATGATAATGAAATTTACCTGCATGCTGATTGGAGCAGCACAGTGGAGCAGCAGTATAAAAAACATTGCACGAGCCACATCTACTACTTTACTCAACCCAGGCTCATTGGAAAAGACGTGCCTGTGGCAACATTTCTGCAAAATGATATTACTGTATGTTGCTTCTTTACATTTTCAAAGTGAAATATCCAGTGAGCAGCACTAAAAGCTACCAAAATGGATGAACGTGGCATTTTATTATGTTGGCTGTTGTGTGTATCATGGCAGTTCAGAAATTAAATGTCTGGTGGCGCTAATAGGTTACTGCTAACACGGACTAAACCTAAGATAAAAAACACATTTACTGAAGTAACCATGCCATTTTACTTTGCTATACAAATCTATACAAGAGCTTTTTTATCGTGAATCGTACCCGAGCGCAATACATCACAAGTGCTGTGCTGTACCAGGTGAGCTATCAGGCAATTTTACTACGTCAGAAAAGCCAAGCGTATAGAGCTGGTTATGTTCTTCAAACATCAAAAATTTAGTTTACAAATCACACACTATGGTAAAAGTGATTTGAGGTCATAACATAGTATTGTGCAAGGAACTGCACAAAAAAAGTCTTTATTAATTGATAATCTGCCCGTTGTCATAATTTGAATTTGGAATAAAAGTTGTTGGTGTTTCACTGACACTAGTGGTTATTTCCGTTGGAAAATGCAGTGAATTGTATGTATCAGTACTTATTTGGGGTTTTGCAAAAAATGTAGGCAGAGGCATGTTTTTCCATTTAGCGTAGGTTGGCTTTACTGTGAAGAGTCAAATGTCAAACAAACTGCTTCCAGGTAACAATTTTAGGATATAAAAAGGTTGTGGGAACGTTGTTTTGAAATGTTTCTAAAATGTTGAAAAGTTCAGTTTTCTTGTTGCGATTTTAACCTTATTTAAAGGTTATAAAAACATTTTACCAACATTCTACTAATGTTATTTTTACTCAAAATATAATGTTATTGGACTGTTAATTTTTTATATTCAAAGAACATTAAAATGTCCAGTTTTCTTGTCATGATTTAGAACGTTATTTAAAGCTATAAAAATGTTTCTTAAGGCTGGAATACACTAGGGGAGAGCGGGGCACAAAGTAACACTTTTTGATTTCTCAAATTGTGTAAATCCACATGGGGTTCAGAGTATAATTTTTTTTATCCACAGTAATTTCACAAGCACGGCAGGGTACATTGTAACGCAGTGTTACAACATACCCCATCTGCGCAACTGGAATTTAAAACCGGTTACTGTCTTCTGATAGTTAGCGAAGCATTAAAAAATAATCTAAACTGATAAATAACAGATTGATATAAAATAATAGCAGATTTGTCTCATTTTAAATAAGTAATAAAAACTGAGATGAAAAATTTACTTAAGCCAGAAATACAATTTTACTATGGTAAAATAAATGTTCAGCGATATCTTCAAAAAAATTTGAATTTTGGTGCACTTTTTTTCTCTATATAAAATTGATATGGTAACTAGTAAATGCTGTAAATTTGGTTATGCTAGCATGTGTGGAAATATTTAAACCACGTGTGTTACAACTTACCCCGCGTTACTTTGTGCCCCCAGAACAGATCAGAACAGATTTTAAAACACTGGGCATCATACACTTAACCGACTTTGTAATAGTCACAGAGGAAAAACTGGCCATCATACACTAAATGACTGAGGACCATACATTACCAGACTTTAAAGTTGAAGAAATGTGTGCCTTGTTGCTAGGAGACGCATGATAAATAAAACAATATGCGTTCTAAATCTGTAGCTACAAAATCGGACCATCATACACTACGCGGTTTTCTATTAAATCTGTCAACTCAAATCTGCAGACTGGCTCGTGACTTATCCAAACTGTAAATCGGTGGAAAATCAGGGCAAAAATTATTTTCTAAAACGTTCCTGTTAGCTGGGTAGCTAGTGCTAATAACCCGCTGTATAACCTGCTAAATTATTCCATCTTGTTTCCATTAGTGAGACTGCTATTATTTTTACCTGCAAACGCTTGGTCATGATGTGACATTTGTCCAACCTCATGTTTCATGGTGGAGACTCTAAGATTTGCTATTTGTGTGCTAAATTACCTGCTTTTTTTTTTCTTTTCTTTTTTTTCAAATAGATTGGAATTTCATACATAAATAATTGGATAGACAAATTAGATTCTCGAAATTCATCAATAATAGCTAAATAGGAATAAAACTGTCACATTCGCTTTATTATATGTCACATATTTTAAAAGTCTAAATTGCTTTGATGTTTTATTCTAAACACTCATCAGTAGAACATCCTACCATCTGGATGAGATGTCCCAGACAGCTAGTGTCATGCTTAAGGACAGGCGCATGGCCACTTTCTCATGCTGCGGCAAATTACTGGTGTTTGCCCAGACACTCAGCTGGAATGCAGACATGCTTTAGAGCTTTAAGCTTTATTTATGACTTCCCCTCAGTTGCCTTTCCCTGAGGAGGGATCACTCTTATCAAAAGCTCTGGCACCCGCCTACCATGCAGGCCCGTCATTTTGTGTGGATCATGCCAGCACTCTGCCACACACCACTATATCTCTCTCAACAAACAGAAGTGAAATGTGGCTGTGTGGGAAGCCTGGGTCTCTCATCACAACAGGATAAGGCTGAAAATCTGCCAACCGGACCCAAACATACTGCATAATGCCGGACAACTGTGAGGGCATTGCTGCAGGAGAGCGATACATACAGTAGCTCAGCAGCTCATGCAAGATTTTGCCCGCATTGTAGTACTATAAAAGTGAAAAAAAATGATCTTGCAATTGCATGCATTTTTCTTACCTTGAGGAGATGAATGAGTGAGGAGATTGTTAATAGTCAACATTATTTTGCCCATATGACAGTTCCCACATGGATGACGATTGAAATTCAAAATTATGCTCTTTTCAAAAAAATATACCCTTTGAATTGTGGCAGGCAGATTAGACATGATCATATTGATCGATTATACACAAAGCATTCAGGAGTAAGACTAAAACTAAAAGTGACACTATATGTTTCAGCAACATGACAGTAGTTTGCTGTTTTCAAATTAGTGTATCATTTACACTAACTTTTTTGTGCATTTTTTTCGGGGCATGTAGGATTACGCAGAGCAAACATTCATATGTAACACTGAAATTCATTAACATTAACATTAAAATTCAGATTGTTCAAGTAAATTAACCAATTCCAGAAAATATTTACAGACTGCTTCACAGAGGTCCTGTGCTGCATTTTAGATCTTCTCTTTTATAGTGAAATATTGGTGCTTTTTATTAAAGGGGTCATATGATGCTTTTTTAAAGATCATTATTTGGTGTAACAGAATATGTTGACATGCTTTAATGTTCAAAAAACACATTATTTTTCAAATACTGTACATTATTGTACACTGTAAAAGAATTCCGTAAAATTTACGGTATAGAACCGGCAGCTGTGGTTGCCGGAATTTTACCGTAAAAAATACGGTAGCAACATTTTAGGTTTTACGGTTTTAACTTAAATTTACAGTTAAATACCGTAATTTCATTCACTGATATAATGTTAATATACCAACCTTATTGAAGTACTGAAATCTGTTTTGTAGCTTTGTAATACACTGATAACCACCAAATGCAGGTGGTGATGAGAAAGTCACATGATGAACCAAAGCCCATCACAAGCAGCTTTTAAATAATTACATACATAGAAGTGGGCGTGTTAGAACGAGCCGTTTTAGGGGGGCGTGGCTTTGATAAAGAATATCTCTTTGGTTTTGAGACTTTAGTCTTTGCAACTTCAGGGATCTTATCTATGCACAATCAGCTTGTAACACTCCAAAGAGAAAGGAAAACTTGAAATCGCATCATATGACCCCTTTAATATGGGGTAATAAAGGTATCTTCATTGTAATGAGCAATGTTTTGTAAGTAACTGGTGGTGTGGCTGTTTTTCTAAACAAGTAGCCTGACTATAGATTAAAGGGATAGTTCACCCAAAAATGAAAATTACCCCATGATTTACTCACCCTCAAGCCATCCTAGATGTGTATGACTTTCTTATTTTAGGCAAATACAATTGGAGTTATATTACAAAATGTCCTGGCTCTTCCAAACTTTATAATAGCAGTGAATGGGGGTCGAGGTTTTGAAGCCCAAAAAATTGTGTCAAAACAATTTAAAACTAGCTTCAACAACAGTGCACAAATTTGATTATTAGATATAATAGTTTTGTGTCAAATTATTCTACTAACCATAAACCTAATCCTAACCTAACAGTCTACTAATACTCTAATGAGAGTTAATTGACATGTAGTTGCAAAGTTACCTATTGAAAGTAGAATATCTAAAGTGGACTATCAAATGTGTAACCATAGCCTTTTGAAAGGATCATTATTCAGGATATTTTAAATATTTTATCATCATTTCTAAAAATGCTTTAGCAATCTCATCCCCTCTTTGCAAGCTCTCTTCTCAATATTTGAAAGATCATAATGTGAGAGTAGAATCAAAGAGGGCTTTTAAGTACATAGCAACATGTCATTCTAATTGAGCTGAAACACACATAAATGTTACTTAGATACACACTGTCAGTCATTGTTTGGCTAAGGTGGGCCATTTTGCTTCCAGTGACAGGTAAAACTATGAATAAAGGAGCCAAATTACATGTTAAGCTTTTCTCCTCAGTTTTTCATGAACCCAGCACAGCATTAGTCAAATGTCATATCTATTATTTATTACTCCAGACATTAATCTTCAAGCTCAATGTCAAAGCATTTCCTTAAGTGACCCGAGCCACACACCAGAGCAGCAGCCCTGCCAACTGAGTGGCTGTAATTCTGAAGAGTGGGAGGGGGGTTCACAATCAAATATATTGCTCTGTGAAAGCAACATTTGTAGTTTATGGTGTGACGGATGCCAGACGGTGTCAGTCGTCCAGCTAGGCAATCCTTCTCCCAGGCCTTCCCCCCTCTGCCGCAGTCATATTTACAGTATGCTTTGCTGCTGGAGAGGATGAAACTAGCTTAACCTGTATCTGATCCTGTTACTTACTCCCACATGAACCAGAGTCTTTGTCTGGGTAATTTTGCAGGCCTGATTAGCACAGGCCCATTAGCTCATGCAGGTATATGCCGTAGCTACATCATAAGCATCTTTGTTCACTGATGGCCATTCAAAATTTCGATTCAGGCACCCATTAGCAAAGATGGTTTCATTCTTCTGGAAGGTTCTGCTCCAGCAGAGAAATTCCGCATGAATAGGAATGCTAATGCATAGCTTTCTCCAGGTATTATAGACCATCTCGGCCTCTTCCAATCATCATCTGACTCTTGTATTCTTTCATCCTCAGGTTCCTCTCTAATACATCCTTTGTAGGGTTGACGGGCCCTGTCAGCATTCAACGCAACCTCTCCCGTGTACACACCTCTCAGAGGGTCCACATTTGGAGTCTGCGCCGGGATGCCGTCGGTCAGCCCACGTGGGTGACGGTAGGCAGCTGGGAAGGTGGTAGGTTGGATGTAGAGGAGCAGGGATTATGGCAGGGATCGCCCCCTCGGCAGCGTACTGAGGGCCAGATGGGCAGGGTAGGTCGTAGATGGCGGGCCGGCTTTCCCGTGTTGGGGAGTCGTCTGCGTGTGGTCACTCTAGTGGAACACCCGTTCGTGTTCACTCGAGAGGTAGATGAGGATGGGAACTGTCCCGCTGGGCAATACTGTCTGGATGCAGGGACAAATAACTCAGAAACCCTGGACCAATTGTACACCGAACGGGCTCAAGGCAACAGCAGCTTCTTGCCACCGGATTTCAGCAAATGCTGTTATGGGTACTGTATTGATCTGCTGGAGAAGCTGGCAGAAGACATGAACTTCGAGTTTGACTTGTACATAGTTGGGGACGGGAAATATGGAGCAGTCAAGGGTGGGCAGTGGACAGGGTTGGTGGGCGACCTGCTGAGCGGGGTGGCCGATATGGCTGTTACCAGCTTCAGCATCAACTCAGCTCGCAGTAAATTGATTGACTTCACCAGTCCCTTCTTTTCCACGAGTTTGGGAATACTAGTTCGCAGTAAGGACACGGCTGCACCCATCGGTGCGTTCATGTGGCCGTTGCACTGGTCCATGTGGATGGGCATCTTTGTGGCGCTGCACATTACGGCGCTCTTCCTCACCCTCTACGAATGGAAGAGTCCCTTCGGCATGACGCCTCATGGACGTAACCGTGTGAAGGTCTTCTCCTACTCCTCTGCCCTCAACCTCTGCTACGCCATCCTCTTCGGCCGCACAGTCTCCAGTAAGACGCCCAAGTGTTGGACTGGACGTTTCTTGATGAACCTGTGGGCCATATTTTGCTTGCTGGTTTTGTCTAGTTACACAGCAAACCTGGCCGCAGTTATGGTTGGGGAAAAGACCTTCGAAGAGGTCTCTGGAATACATGATGCCAAGGTGAGACCTTTTAAGATGCTTGACTGTAATTTAGGGTACATTTCACATCAGGAAAAAGGTGTAAAAATATGTTTTCTCAATGAAAAAACTGTTGGATTTGGTTTATGTATTTTGTCAGTGTAACTTAACTGCTAGTCAACAAGCTTAAATATTAAACACCATTTTTTTTTTCTTTTTTTTTCACCATTTTGATATTACATGGAAAAAGATGTTTTCCCTGGTGGTGAGTTTTGGAGATATTTATTTGAGTTAAAATCTTAAAAATATTCCAAACCATAAAAATGTATTTGGTTGGTAACATAATTGACGATTTTTGTGGGCGTTAAATTTAAGTTAAATTTAAAGTCAACGTATTTAATTATTCTAAGGTATTTGGATTGTAGAAATACATTTAATGTAGATAAACTTGACTTTATCATTTTTATTCATTATTTTGAACATTATTTGAACAGACATTGCAAAAACCTAAGACATAAAGGTAATTTCAAGCAAAAAGAGAAAACAAGGTGAACAAAATATATGTGTGTATGTATTATATCAATGGATAAAATATGATATTTCTTAAGTTAGAAAAAATATAATTTTCATTAACGATCATGAAATGTACCCTAAACTATAGAATGACCCTCGCACTGTAGTAATAACCTCTAGAAAACAGGTTGCTACTATACTGTTTTTGTCTGCATTTAAAGTGGTCATGTCATAGTTTTTACCTCTACCTTGCTCTACCTTAATGACTCCTGTGTAACCATGGAGTCTATTCTGACTAAGTCTTATAGTACTTCCTTCTCATTACTTCACAGTGCCTGGCATGCCAAGTTAAAAACCAAAGGCTGTTGACATGGGTGGTCTCAGTTTCAATAAATTGTCTTTTTGGACTGGGAAAGAAAATTTTGGCTCTGAAAAATTATCTATGTTTACATCATTATATATCAAGGTTAAAAGAGCACTCCAGTAGCTCAAACAGTAAAGCATGACACTAGCAATGCTAATGTAATGTGTGCCATTCCCAGGGAATGCATGAACTGATAAAATGTATAGTTTGAATGCAATTTAAATCACTGTTGATAAAATGGCTATATTTATTTAATACAAATTATCAAGGAAAAAAATGATTTATCATTTATTTATCATGATATGATTCCTTGTAGAGATCGCTAAAACAGACACCCTTCTGTGTTACACTAATCTAAGACTTTGCTGTTTTTCCCTGCCTTTGGCCTCAGCTCCACCACCCATCTCAGGGATTCCGATTCGGCACTGTTCGGGAAAGCAGTGCAGAGGACTACATGAAAAAAAGTTTTCCTGAGATGCATGAGTATATGCGGAAATTCAACGAGCCCACCACACCTGATGGTGTCGCCACTCTCAAGTAAGAGATCAATTCACCCAACTGAATGCATTCAGCTAGCAGATGGCAGCAAGTGCTCCTGGTGTAGTTATACTGCCAAACTCTATTAGCACAAAGTGAAATTTACAACACATGGAAAAACCTTGTGCATAGCGATCAATAATTCAAACGGCAGTTGCACCCTGTTCATTACAATGCAAATGCGTATGCTGAATCTTTTCTCTAAGTCCTCCTTAGTGACTCACTGGTTGACAATACTGCAGGTGTCAATATCTCAGCCAAATGAATTCAATTTTTGAATAAGGCTGTCATTAAAATGAGGTGTTTGCCTGAAGCATTTTTTCTCTCAGCATATTTGAGTCTGAGATTCCCTCCCACTGCTGCTCGCCAGGCGAGTGGTTTGTTGTTTCCTGCCAGCTGCAGTGCCACAGTCTGTCACACACATACCAAATTGTGAAGAGTGTGTTTTTGTTTGTTTATTTATTTAAATATTGATTTATTTTGGGGCTATATCAAAAGAGAGAGAGAGAGAGGAGAAGAGAGCTGGGATACAAAAAAGGAGGGGGAGAATTAAAAATTCCTATGTGATTTTTATCTAAAGCCTAATTAACAAGTTTCTTTTCAATGAAAGTAAACCACATAACTAGATTTTTTTTTTTGGCGGGACTCAAAGGAAATATTAACATTTTGAGAGTTGCCGCGTCTCACTTCCTCCAATAATTCCTTAGTAAAGTTTTGAGTCTGTATGACAGATGGCAGAATTAAGCCTGAAATCATGCCATACAAGTTGCTTCATTTAATTTTTGAATGTATCATTCAGAATGTAATTGGAAGAGAACTTAAAAGAGACAAACGTCTTCAAAAGAGTCAAAGATCCATGCAGTATTTGAATTGGCTGAAAACACTTTAATCCTTTTTTTAATTTTGAGAAGAGGATCATAGGTATCAGTGACCATATGTATCGCAATGAAGCAGCAAAGCAATTCTTTTCAGAATTGCATTTGTTAAATTTATGCCACAGTCTGTCTGCTTTTGCCTTTTGATGCCATATATATGCAGTTGTGTTTGTACTCCAGATTTCAAAAGTTTCATTTTAAAAGAAACTACTGGTGGTAAAATGTTAATAGTTTTCATATGGCACTAATCATTTTTAAATGTACTAACAAAAATATGTGGAAAAAGAACTGTTCTTATCAACCACAAGTTGTGCTGCTGAATTGGTTGCTGCTGGCTGAACCTTTTGATAAATGATATCTTTTATTATCATTAAATTAAGTAAGGGTGGGCCGCTGCCCTTAAGGTGTCACTATCCATTAAAAGTCCTTTTTGGGCTCTATTCAGCTTGCATCTAGTTTAGCATAGCTGCTGATTTATGGCCGCCGCTGCAGTTTATGAACATTTAGCTCAGACAAATGATGTCTGTGTTCCATTTGCACCAGAATGAGATGCACAATCTGACTTATGAAAATCATACTGTGCATGTTTAATGAGAGTGTGTGTGTGCATATGTGTGTGGTTTTGTAGCCCCTCTCTTTTTATGTTGTGAAGGACAGATCCGCCTCAACTTGATGCATTTATCATGGACAAAGCCCTGCTGGACTACGAGGTGTCCATTGATGCCGACTGCAAGCTTCTGACAGTTGGTAAACCCTTTGCTATTGAAGGTAAGCAGAATGTACAAATTGAGTTTGAATAATTTCACTGGACAGATTAAGTAGTTTATGGTTTATTTAACATAAGGGATAGTTCACCCAAAACTGAAAATATTGTCACCGTTTACTCACCCTCATGTCCAAACTTGTATGACTTTCTATCTCAATGTTGTTTTGGACCACACTGGCTATCATTGAATGGAAATGGCGGTCGCCATGTTGAAATCACATGACCAGACATACAGGTTGCAATGAAAAATAAGAGTTGAAACACACTTGGTCAAAATAAAGATACAATCAGGGCCTAAAACTAACATTTCCAAATCTGCCAATGGCTGGTGACTTGAGAAAATTTACCGGCCATAAATATTGTTTACTGGCCATGAAACTGTATGTGTATTATTTTTCTTCTTCTTCTTCTTCTAAATATTAAAATCAATAAAGAAATATAACTAATATTACTGAACTGTAAAGTATTTCATAATATTTTTATTAATATAATAATAATAATTATTATTTATATATAAATATCATTAATGCTGCTGAACTGTAAAGTATTTCATAATTTAATTAATAATAATAATTTGTATTATTACATATTATTATTATTATTATAACAGTACAATTACAATACTAATCATTTTTCTTTGCTTTCCAACGTTAAACCATAGAGCTTTTATTTTGGCAGAAAATGTAGTGAAACTTCACTTTGCTTCTCCGTTGTTGACAACAGATTTATAAACCAATCTCATTACAAAGATGTTTTGAGCATGTTGCCTTTTCAAATGTACATTATTAGCGAATCAATCTCCCAGCAGTTCGTGTGGAGCAGCATTTACTGTGAACCATGAAAAGATCACAGCGCTTCAGTCTGAAACACGAAAGTGCATCAGATTACATATCAATATAATTATAATGCAGTCTTTGCGATTTGATAATTGCGCTAAACCATATCACGTTCTCTGACATTGCTAGAATTAATAAAAAAATAAAATAAAAATGTTACCGGCCGTCTAGTGAATAACACTGTTTCATTTACTCCGCAATGCTGAATTTTTCTTGCATTTGGTGCTTGGCGAGTGTTCATTTGAGGCCCTGGATACAATACAACAGTAATATGGTATTAATATACTAATATAAACTGTAAAGCATTTAATCTCATGTTAAAGGGGTCATATGATGTTGCTAAAAAGAACATTATTTTGTGCATTTGGTGTAATGAAATGTGTTTATGCGGTTTAAGGTTTAAAAAACACATTATTTTCCACATACTGTCAACAATACTACAGCGAGAATATAAGTTACGCCTTCTTTCTTTGCGTGAATATTTGGGCGGCGTTATGCAAATCTTCCCAGATAGTGACGTAGACATGTGGGGGCGTGTTAGAACGAGCCGTTTTAGGTAGGTGTGGCTGACTCTTAACTTTTATAAAGAATATCTCTTTGGATTTGAGACTTCAGTCTTTGCAACTTTACAGATCTTCTTTATGCACCAAGAGCTTGTAACACTCAAAAAAAAGAGAAAGGAAAAATTGAAATCGCATCATATGACCCCTTTAATTAAATAAACCAATTGTTTTTCCTATCGTTATTTAAGACAACTTCACCTCCCTTGAAAAATTCACTGGCATGCTGAAATGTAAACAAATGCTACTCACTTTATCTTGGTGACACCTCTGTTATTGGACATTTCCTGTTGTGAAATAAATGAGTCATGGGAGACAAATACACCTGAAAATAAAGTATTTCTGCTGTTGTTAATAGAAAATGTAGCTTTTGCATGTGCTACATCCATGATGAGTTGCTCAAGTTCATTGTTATCATAGATAGTAAATGTAATGCAGCTTTTATAAATAATACATTTCATGATTTTTATATGAAGCTATTTATATTTGATCAAATATATGTAAAAGCTATGGACGATCAGTCAGAATACTGTATGATTTTTCTCTGGACGTTGAGAAAACTGCTGTGAAATGTTATTCACTGACCAAAATGACTGTCATTAGAAATCTGGACTGCCATCAGGAGGTAGATACTGTGCTTGAGGGGAATAAAGGGAGGAAAAGAGAGACAAATTGGGTAGAATATTCAAACTTCACATTTGCATTTTTTAGAATGCATTAACAAATCCACAACTGACAAGGGAAGAAAAAGTAAGTCAACTTGGCAGAGATCTGTCCTGCTGTCATGCATTTTAGTGGGGAAGCCAATTTAAATGCAAACCTGGGCTGTTTTCCTGAGCTGCCTACAGGAGGCACATATCTTTCCTGAAGGCAGCACTGAAAGGTGTGCTGGAGGAGAGAGAGAGAGCGTTGGGTAAAATAATTGTGGTCCTGTCTGTGATATTTTCATTTCCCAGGCCAAACCCCGAGCTGGGCGTCTGGGCTAATAGAGCTCATGCCCCGCTCGTGTCATGTTAATTACCATATGCCTGTTGTCTCATGTCTCATGTCTGTTCGTATTATACCTCTGTGTCCATGCTGGATGATGTTACGCATGTTTTTTTTAATGCATTAATAAGCATGGTCTCATGCATCAGCTGTAATTAGACAGACAGGTCTTGCCCTTCAGTTCTGCCCGTAAATGGTGCAAAATTATTTGTCACACTCATGAAATTGCTCAGCATTTATGACTGCAGAGAGGCACTGAAGATATTTAAACATTATATCTCAGTTACATTGCATCATTTTCTTAATCAGTATTTTGGTCTTGTTTTACTTATTTTAGATACTATATTATTGTTGTTATTACTATAATTATTATTGCTATGTTTTAAGCAATAAACCTCACAATTTCATCTTAAAAAAATTGTTAATGGGGTATTTATGAAAAAAACTAACATACTGCGCACCAAACCTAAGTGGTAATAATGCTCTTCTTCATTGTTTGATTAATTTCTCTTAATTTGTTTGATTAATTTCTCTTAAACGAACACAAATCTGTCAAATAAACTAACTAGCCCTTGTAAAAAAGAAGTACACTTTAGCATACTTTACAAAAAGTGCTTATTACGGAAATAATATACTTTAAAAGAATATAAGTGTTTTTGGATGTTAATTGCAATTACATGAAAATGTATTATAGTTTAAATTTATGTTAAATGCAGTTAGCTGAACTTTTGCTTTTGACCCACTTAAGTAGTTATTTTTGTATAATTTCATAATTACTGTTTTTGTCTTTGAAATATAGTAAAAGTGCACTGCTGAATGTACTGACAAGCATTTATGGAAAACTGTCATGTATTTAAATTAAATTACATTTTTTTAATTACAAGTTTGTAATTATGAAGTTGCAATTTACTACAATTCAAATATATTTACTTTAAATGTAATATCGAAAAACACAACAGTTAAAATTATAATCAAGTACTTGTACAAGTGCATGTGCTTTAATATGTTAGTCAAAAACATAATGATTTAAAATTTACTTTTAAAGTAAAACTTTCAATTTAACATTAAAAAGTGCACTTTTTAAAAGTGTACTCACATTAAGTATGTTACGAAAGTTTATTTTTTTATACAAGTTTACTCTCTTTAAGTACATTTAAGTGGCCTTTTATTTCAATAATATTATATTATCTCCAAGTACAGTTTTTAATATTTACATTTACATTTAATCATTTAGCAGATGCTTTTATCCAAAGCGACTTACAAATGAGGAGAATAGTAGAAGCAATCAGACCAACAAGAGAGCAACAATATACAAGTGCTGCAAATCTCAGTTAGTCTAGCACAGTACACATAGCAAGGTGTTGTTGTTGTTGTTGTTGTTTTTGGTTTTTAAATTTTAAATAAATTAGAGTGAATAGAATAGAATAGGTAAGTGCTAGTATTAATTGGTCAGGTGCTGGTGAAAAAGATGTGTCTTTAAACGTTTTTTGAAAATAGATTAAGCCTCGGCTGCTCGAATTGAGATCGGCAGAGTGAGAGTGATTTTGTGCCTCTTTGGGAAGCTTCTGGAGGGCGCATAAGTCTGAAGCGAGTTTAGGTTTATTGGTGCAGCTCCAGTGTTGTCTTGTAGGCAAACATCAGTACCTTGAATTTGATGCGAGTGTATTTAATATTTTAAGTATGCTTCTCGTACACATTCCATACAATTCAGTGCACTTCTTTTTCACAAGGGGTTAATTGCAAGAGACATATAGCCCTGACTATTGTGAATAAGCTCAATTCATAAGATTTAATTACACAATGCAGTGCTGTTTCAGCGCCTGGTTTGTTAATAAGTGCTTAATATATAAGACTGCGTTTTAGGCTGAAATGCGGAGCTACAGTGGTATTAGTGTTTGTTTGTGTGTGTGTGTGTGTGTGTGTGTGTGTGTGTGTGTGTGTGTGTGTGTATGTTGCAGCTTGGCAGTGATGAAATGCGTAGATGTCAGCATTTGAATATCTGTGATCTGTAAGCCACTTAGGGGCCAGTGGGGGCTGGTGAGTGACAGATTTACTGCAGAGAGCTGGAGGGAATACAGCCCACCGATTGGACCAAGTATTATATTTGTGCCTTATAGTTGATTTTTCCCTATATTTTGTCTTAGCTATAATTTCTCCATTTCCAGGCCTGACCCACTGTTGGCCATCTGGGCTAAAACAGTAATTGAGGTTCAGCGTAATCAGACTCCTCTGGGCTCGTGCAGGACTCCTGTCCGTGTTAATTCCCATATGCCTGTCATCCAATTTCCTATGTCAGTTTGTCTCCCACGCGTCTGCTGATTGAATAAGATTCATGCCTGTCTAGGAATACAGGACTGTGAAATGATATATGAATGATAGGACTCACCTATTGGACGACCCAGAGTGACACACCCCTCTTGTTACTACATCGTACATGTAGTCACTTCATCATCTTTTTTCCACATTTATGAAGTCACTCATATTGTCTGACACAGCTTAAAAAAAATAGTTCCCTGAAAATTAAAACTGTAATTGTTATGCTATTTCAAACTTGTCAGCATTTTCTTCCATTTTGTGATTTTTACTTTTGCACTTAGGAAAAATAACAGAATCACTATTCACTACCGACATAGGGCACCATTGACCTACAGCCAAAACCTTGGCCTAAAATCACCCGATTTGTTTCAGTCGCACAGGATTCGTTTTTACGCATGTTTCGCAGTCAGCATTGTTTCTCTGAAAGATTTCATGATGCATTTATTTTATTTCCTGATTGAGCAACATCTATTTCAGACTCTTCAAGTCTGTGCAAATTATATGGCATTTTACTAGAATTGTAGATTCCATAGGAATTAGGTGTGATGTTGTTGAATTAATTATTAATTTAACCAACTTTTAAATCATTAACTGCTTCAAAATGCATGCTGTTAACAAACTCATAGTTGAACCATGCAGGTAGCCTACTGTATGAATAAAACAATATTACAACACAATTACATAAACACAGTGAATAACAGTACAAGGTGCATAAGCAAAAATCTTTATTCGGATTTCAGAATGAGCACTTTGACATTAGTAATACATATGTTGAGAAGTCTTGTCCGTCCGCCGATCTGATGTTCGCTATAGTAATGAATATGAACGTAGTTTTTTTAAAACAAAGGGAAATTCCCGACTTTAAACAAAAAACAGATAATCTCTAAGCAAATACATGCTTAGGACGTATGCATAGTAAGAATGTACAGGGAAACCTCAGATATAAAAATGCTGACTCGTTGGGAAATGTTTTCTCACTAAAATATGATTTCCTATGAATTTATTAGAATATATATGGAATACCAACACGGTGGCTTAATTTTTTATGACGTCATGAGCAATCCAGTTTTCTATTATAAGTCATTGTACAAATCTGTAATGACATGAGGGTTGAGTAAATAGAGGGTATTTTTTGGATCATTTTGGGTGAACTGGCCCTTTAAGAACTGTGATTATATTCACTGTTTTCCAAAATGTCCTTTTATTTCTGAAGTCTAATTTCCATGTTTGTTAGAGATTTCAAAGAAGTAATTGGAAGTTAGATGGAAGAAAAATAATACCTTCCAGACCTTGAGAGGCTTTTAGTGAAAAGCTGTGATGTAGAGTAGCATGTTGTGCTAACTGTGCTAACTCCTGTAAGTTAGCATGATTCAGGTGTAATTTTTCGACTCGGCTTATCAAAACATGAAATTTGTGAGCATTTGCTTGTTGTCATGTATTTGTTTCCCTCATCACCACATTATTTCAGCTCAGTGGGCCAGTAACGATTGCTTCCTATAAAACACTGAAAGAAATTATTTGAAACTCCATTAGTGGTTCAAAGACAGGCAGTTTAATGAAGCTTTGTCGCACATTCTGTTTGTTCTGGTGGTGTTTTGATGAATTGGACTGACTGGGTGTTTTCCCCCCTCAGGTTACGGGATCGGACTGCCCCAGAACTCACCACTCACCTCCAACATATCTGAATTCATCAGCCGTTACAAGTCAGACGGCTACATGGACATGCTGCATGACAAGTGGTACAAGGTGGTGCCGTGCGGAAAGAGAGTCTTTGTTGTTACAGAGGTGAGCAGGATTCAGTCTAACTGAAGGTGAAAAGAAAAATGAACAATGGTGTATAGTGCAAGAAATCTTCAGAGGTGGCCCAAAACAGAACTGGATCATTTGGATTTAATATTAACAATTAATAAATATTTATTTGCATAATTCCTATATCAGTTCAATCCTTTTTACCGGATTAGAAGCATGTAATAAATTCATGGTTGGCGGTGTCACTTTTCCATCTCATGCATTTGAGCTGTTTGATGGTGTTATCCATGCCATGCTTGTGTTGATTTGATTTGTGTGGTTGTACGTTACATTTAGATTTCACCTAAATGTTTTCAGATACAGTTATATTGTTGGGAAATGAAGATTATTAAGTGATACAGTAAATACATAAGGCATAATGTATAAACATTTTTTATTTTATAACTACTTTATCCCACTTACATTGTTGGAAAATGACGATTATTAAGTGATGCATCAAATAAATAATGCATAATTTATAAAGAAAAATGTTTATTTTATAGCTGTGCATCGCATTTATTACATGGCTACTTATCAAATACATAAATAAATGTCAATGAAATATATAAGTTCAGCTGAATGAAGCATAAATGTACAACTTTTATCATTGCACAGGTCATTTTATGTATGAATTGCATTTTTATTATTTTTGAACACTTTTTAAGAAAAAGTGTATTTTAAAATCTTACAAGAAAATGGACAAAATTTAGAAGACACTCATGGGCATGTCCTGATTCTATACAGTCAGATGCTCTCTAGAATGAGAATGTCTCTCCCACTAATTTCATTTACTTCCTTTGAATTGTCCCAACTTCCTGTTTCAATACTAAATGAGAAGAAAATCTGTGTTTAATGCCATAGTCCATCAAATGGGAGCTTTATCCCACATCTTGCAAGACGTAAGCAGTGTCTCGCATTTTAATTGTGTATTATTTTTTCATCCCTGAAATTACAACACCACAATAAGAAATATGATGATAAATGTGTTTAAAAATCCATTTGCGCAGCCGTCATGTTTTAGCTAGAGCTTGTAAGTAACCAACCATCGCAACCCTAGAGAGGGCTTTTTTTTTCTTTTTTTTTCACTGATGACAACTGGATGTAGCGAGGGAACCAGTGTGGACCTCATCAAAAATCGCTACACCAGCCAGGACTTCATCTAGACACATACTGGATAAGAACATCATGATCAAACCTGCCAGATGCAACAAAAAGTACAAGTTGAAGATGTACTGAATCCGTAGTCATTGCATAGCCCAATAAAGGAAAATAAACTAGTTTTGCTACCCGAGGAAATTTATTTTAGTATAAAATATGATTTTTGCCTACTAGCCTGTTTCTCAGTTCAATATATTTAGCAAATTGAATAGATCATGTAGAGTAAATTACATTGTATCACTCAAACCTGGCCAAATTGAGTGCTAGTCACAGAGCTGGTTACCATTAACAAAGCCTATTGGCGATACAAAACATGTTATCATCCAACATAATGGCAAATAAGCTTTCCAACTAATGTAAATGAATCATAGTATAATAGTAGTTCAATTCAATTCAAATTTATTTGTGTAGCGCTTTTCACAATACACATTGTTTCAAAGCAGCTTTACAGAAAATGCATGTCTTTCAGAAGTGAATGTGTCCAAGTAA
>NW_015659405.1:582683-603787 GCF_001515625.1 Sinocyclocheilus rhinocerous | reverse complement strand
AGTAATGTTCATTTCACAAATGAACAGTTCAAGATAATAGAATCATACAGTTAGCTAACATGAATTAATTTTAGGCAGAAGCTCATTAAAGGGATTATTACAAGTGTGATCATAATGATTACAATATAGAGAAAATTTGGCAGCTGTGCATGTCGATACAAGTTGGCGTCATCTGGGGTCCTCGCAGGGGTCAGCATCATCTCTTCACAGGTGTTGGGTCATCTGAAGTCTTTCTGACTCTGAGTAAACTTATCTTTTTCAAATGTCCTGCATTGTCCCGAGAAAAATCAGATTTGCAACAGAGCAATATACAGGTGGTCACCCTAATTTCATGGGGTCCTTCCCTGACGTCAATTAAACCTCCAAATCTCCAGCCTGTCTTGTACTGCCAAATTAAATTTTTTTCTTTAATTAATTACTCGATTTTTTATCCAATCAAACAAAGCTCCTGAGATCATGGCGCTGACCCCATCCTGTCATTCTTCATATGAAACCGCCAATAGAGAGCTCAAATGTTTGTCATTTCCACAGAGCCCCTTTAAGTCGGACAGGCTGATATGAGTAAGTGATGTTTGCTTCAGTGATCGGTGGCAGAGGGGCTTCAGTTCTTACACACTGATTTGGCTCAGTACCTTTACTAACTTATCTTGTGTCATTATCTCCGGTACTGACAGAGGTGTGCGTTAGATCTGCTCGAAACCTTTAGAAGATTCCAGAGTAAATGACACTTTCAGAGCGTGCTGATCGGCTGACATCCAGAGGAATAAAGAAAGGCCGAACCATCCCTCTCTCCTACAACACAGATTTCTCTGTGCTCCCGAATGCTTTAAGCTTGCGGCAGGGCATGTTTTTTTCCCCCATCTCTTAATTTCAGGGGGTGGGGAATTACCATTGCCTGAGCAGAAAAGATTATTTCTCATTTCCATTTCAAATCTCGACGCTCTTGTTGCATCAGAGGCTCACAGAAAGACGAGAACATGAGGACGAAGCATTGTGAGCTGGTTAAAACTTACACAAGACACACTCGGTTTTGAATCGATCCGACAAGTGAACATGTCTGAGACAGAGCTAATAGGATGTGTTATTTCCCAGAATGCCGTTGGCAGTACACAGCGGCCTTACAGTGATTTACAGGATTGCATTCGTGCTCGTGGATCAGTAAAATACACAGCGAACCTGGCTTCACCTGATTTCTCATCTGTTTTGAGAACACAAGGTACCCGAAAAAGAGTTTGTTAGAGCTGTGCAGCAGTCAAAAAGTTTCTCTGCCAAGATACAGGCCTCATGCCCTGCGGTCAAAACACAGAGATGAAAGAGTTCGATGTTTATTCATGTATTTTTTTTCTTTTCTAGAGTCGCTGTTTTTGTTAACAGCATGGTGTAAGAGATTCTCTGTGAGAACTGCTCAGGTTATTGAAGGTGAAGTGTGTTATATCTGCACCAAACAAAAGTGCAAAACTAGTGACTGTTTGCAAAAGGTTTCCATGAACACTCCCCCATTTTCCATTGGTTGACAAACATTTAGCTCCGCCCCAAACTCACTCTATTGGCTGAGCTACTGTTGCTATGCCCAAAACAACCTCTGGTGTAGGAGTCTCAGTGTTTACATTTTTCGGGAAAATAAACCTTCAGATAGTTCACTTAAAGTTGACTGTGCTACTATTAAAAGTTTGAGAAATTATTTTTAAAAACCAAAGAAATAAACATCCTATTAATGAAGAATCCTTTTTATAAACGTTTTCAACATTTATAATAAGACATTTATTTGAGTGATTTCTGAAGGATCACGTGACACTGAACACTTGCAATAATATTTCACAATATTACTGTTTTACTGTATTTTTGATCAAATAAATGCATGCCTTGGTGAGCGTAAGAGACATCATTCAAAAACATTTTAAAAATCTTACTGACCCACCCCAAACATTTTGGGGAATATATATGCTATTCTACTGCTAAAATTAGCTATTATCCAATATATACATTTAAAATTTCAAGGAAAATTAACCTAATATTTTGATGATTCGTCCTGAACTGTTGCGGGGTTTTATCCAATCAAATGCTCTCTAGAATGAGAATGTCCCGCCTCTAATGTTGCCTGCAAATAGTATTCACAAATAAATAAATTAAAAAAAAAGAGGGATGAGCCCTTCAATACGTCTGTCCAAATATTCAGTCTCAAAAGGAAATATGTCAACACAGGACAGAAATTTTTTTTTTTTTTTACCTAAAAATAAATAAATAAATTACACATTTTACTGTACCTTTAAGTTTCAACATTTTCTTTACAGTCATCTTTATTATATAATGCAATGTGGAACATTTTAAAAAAACTACAGATTTATGATTAATTTAAAAAAAAACATTATTATGTTGAGCTTTTGTTTTGATTGATTTTTGTGTCTATTAAAGTCGGTGGTCTAGCTCTGTCTATCTATAGGTACATACAGATCAGCTCGCCACATCTAATATTGATGTGGCTCCTGCTTCTCTTAATAAGATGATTTTTAATGTCAATTAGTTCAAGCTGGTAGGAATCCTTCTCCATCAAAGACACTCCGGGGAGGATATGGGCTTCTCGCTGGTTAATCTAATATCAGTCAGCAGGGTTCTACTGCCCTCCTGTGTGCAAGTACTGCATCGCACTGCTTTGGTCCTTAAAGCTGCAGCGTCTCATTTCTTCGATATTTGTTCTCTCTCTGTCCAGACGCTGCAGATGGGCCTTCATCACTTCTCAGGGTTGTTTGTGTTGCTGTGTGTGGGTGTGACCGGGGCCTTACTCACTCTGGCAGGAGAACATGCCTTCTATCGCCTGGTTCTGCCACATATCCGCCGCAGACAGAAGTTCAAATACTGGCTTCACACCAGTCAGGTGAGCCGTGAGCCTAATTTAAAGGGACAGTTCACCCAGAAAATAAAAACTCACCCATGCTTTACTCACCCGTTTGACTTTGTTTCTCCTGTTTAACACAAAAGGAGATGTTCCGCAGAATCGCCATGCTGCTCTTTTCATAATGAATGTGAAAGTGAATAATGAAAAGAGAAAGTGAATGGTGATCGCATCTGTCAGATTTAGACTAGCCTACTGTTATAGTATGTTTACATTCTTTTTGTCAAGTGTGGAGTTTTGCTAAATATCTCCTTTTATGATCCAAAAAAACCCAGCCAGTGTTATTATCGTTAACGAAAACTAAAACGAATTTTTTTTTAAATTAAATAAAAAAGAAAACACATTTTTGTTCATAAAATAAAATAAGAGAATTAGAAAAATACATTTCAGTTTTCACTTTAAAGTTTAGAATTTTTTTTATGTGTGGTCTGTGTATTTTTGCGTCCATTCGTTTTGTTTTTTGTTTTTTTACCATGATGAAAAAAAAGGAGAAAAAAAGAACGGTTGTTGTATTTTAAAATTCTATGTTGAAAACCAAAATTGAAATTAGAAACGTACACACAAAATGCTGCCTGAAAAAGTAAAATATTGACTTATTTTCAGATTTTTGTTTATGACTTTTTGCACCATTAATAAACATTTTCAAAATGCACAAATTAATATAGAAAAATGTAGATTTTAAAAGTAATGCTTCTTCCCGCTAGAGCCGTCTCTGGAACAATGCAGAGACCTAATACATTACTTTAAAATATGATTTTAAAATAGACATGGCAGAATTCCGGGAACTTTATCATCATGAAATTATATATTGGGGTATAATTTTGTAATAATTTTGTGTGTTATCTGGGTCACGGTATCGGAGAGGACCATGCATGGTCGCTCAAAGTACAGTGCATCTTGTTAGAGCGCTACAAACAAGGCTTTAATATATGGGGTAAATGTATAAATATACTATAGAAATATATAAAATTATAATTTCTCCTATTTCTCCAGATACAGGCAGGCCCGGTTCCAGAATCAATTCACTGAGGGTGCTTCTGAAATTAGTGAGGGTGCTCTAGCCTTAATGTACATCTATTCTGACATATTTTTGCCCTGTCCATTGTTATGGTTATCACTATCATTGCAATGATATTGACATCCGCATATTAATGCCACATTGATATGCGGATGTCACTCCCGAAACTTTGCAACATGCAAGCGGTCACAGGTTCTCTAAGCATCATGAAAAACAAAACTTATTCAAATTCCGAATTGATTATAGCCAAGAAAGCGCGCAAAGATTATAGTCACTAAAAAGCATCACTCATTTCAGTTTATCGCAATCTCACAAAGTTCTGTTATAATCAATCAAGTTCTACACTGCACAGTGAATTTCTTATTCACATCTTTTTTGTTTGTTATAATGAGAGACTCCCGAGCGTGCAGCACTGAACAAAACTGTGGTGTTTTGAGCAGTGGGTGGATTCTAAACACCTCTGCTTGGCATGCTCAAGAAATCAACAGAAATGTCAGTGATTGATCGATGCTACAAAAACACGTTGAAAATAGAAACCTTTGAAGCTCTCCAGAGTTCAAACACAAACACACACTGGAGCGTTTGGAAAATATGTTTCACCAGTATTCTATCTTATTTCTACTGCTTCACCTGAGGTGCTTTTGCTTTCGTTTGGTTCCCTCTAGCACTCCCGTATAGAACCACCCCTGGATACATTTGAATGCAAAGATATGTGTAATTCATAGATCATAAAAATATCTAAGCCAAAGGTTTTCATAAAGCAATAGGTTACCGGTAGCTAGAAAGCTAAAGGGATAGTTCACCCAAAAATGAAAATTACCCCATGATTTACTCCGGGGGGTTAATAAAGGCCTCTTGAAGCAAATCGATACATTTTTGTAAGAAAAATATCCATATTTAAAACTTTATAAACAGTGATCTCTAGCTTCCGCTAAATGTCATACATGCGTACACGAGAGAGTGGCATCCAGCGGATGACGTAAGACACGCAGGTGTAGTGTAAGCACTGGTGAGAATATGCTAGTCTCAAGAGAACCAAGATTTTGTTTACAGCAAAGGAAAACCAGTCTTCTCTTGGCTTATATTGAAATCCTCCGACATTTTTCTTTACAAATCCTCGTTTTGTACTTCTATTCATGACCGGTGTTTTGTTTTGCTCTCTCCTCTGCACTTCCGCGTTCGTCACTTCTTACCGGAGTTTACACTACACCTAAGTCTTACGTCATCCACCGGAACGGCGTTCTATTGTGAATGCACGTATGACAGTTAGCAGAATCTAGAGATTACTGTTTATAAAGTTTTATATATATGGATATTTTTCTAACAAAACGCATCAATTCGCTTTAAGAGGCCTTTATTAACCAACTGGAGCTGTGTGGAGCAGTTTTATGATGGATGGATGCACTTTATTGGACTTTTTTGGACTATTGAAAAATAACACCAATTCACTGCCATTATAAAGTTTGGAAGAGCCAGGACATTTTTAAATATAACTCCGGTTGTACTCGTCTGAAAGAAGAAAGTCATATACACCTAGGATGGCTTGAGGCTGAGTAAATCATGGGGTGATTTTCATTTTGGGTGAACTATCCCTTTAAATTTAGCATTTATATACATTAAAAATGTTTGCTTATTCTATTCATCAGTGTTTGAACCATTAAAGAAAAAACTAAAATCTCAGGTATCTTGGGTAGTAACAAGTTAATAAGTACAATCAAAATGTAACCTAGTCTTTATCTACTTTTCAGTAAGCCAGCTGATGTACTTAATCAATAAAACAGAAACTAAAATAAATAATAACTAAATAGTATTGTGTTTTTATTTCAATATGAAACTAATAAAAACTAGTAAAAAAAATTTAAATACTAAAAACTGAAATTTAGTTGAAAATAATATAAATATAAATAATATAAAAATAAAAACTAATAAAAAAACAATACTATAATAACACTGAACCCAACATACATGTTTCAAGTGATGTGAGGGTGAGTAGACAGCCAAATATTAATAGCTGAACGAACTATTCCTTTAAACGCTCATGATGTTTTCTATTGTCTGGGCTGTTTTATCTGCAAAATTTTAGCTGTCACCAAGTTTATTATTCTCTCAAAATGTTTCCTTTCTTCCTTCCACTGATAACTAAGACTAAGAATGGCACGGTTCTGTTATTCATGGGGTGAAGCTTTGACTCTGTAAATGAGCTGTGCTTGATCTCTCTGGGTCTTTCTCTGAGGGCTTGTGGAGGGATTACTGCCAAGCCGAGTCAGTAATTGCCATCTCTGGAATATTGATTTTTAAAATCAAAAGCATGATGTTGATCTCTCTCATTCATCCCTCGCTGAGATAAATCTTTTTTCTTTTCTTTTTGCAGAAAATCCACAGAGCACTGAACATGACTTATGAGGATGTGAAACGGCAGCGGGTGAACGTAGAGAAAAGGTTTTTGACTTAGTTTTATTAATCTATTTTTCATTTTAACAGCAGCTTATGGCAGCTTATTTCATTTTGAATGTCAAAAATACACTTGGGTTTAAATATATGTTTCATTGTTTTTTACTCAGAATGCTGATGTTACTATAGCAAGATGAGGATCTTGTTATGATAGTGGAGCTCTTTTAATAGTTAAGAGTTATTATAAATAAATACCATTATAGTTCAGGGTTCCTCAAATCCGGTCCTGGAGGGCCACTGCCCCGCAGAGTTTAGCTAAAACCCTGATCAAACTCACTTACCTGTGATTTTCTGAGGATCCTGAAGACCTCGATGAGCTTGATCAGGTGTGATAGATCAAAATCTGCAAGGCATCGGCCCTCCGGGGCAAGATTTGAGGAACCCTGTAGTATTTATTAATAATTTAAATTATTTTTATATTTTGAGTTTTCATTTTAATTTCATTTTAAGTTTTAGTAAGTTTTGTTATGTGATTTAGTCATTTTATATTAGTTGTTGTTTTTTATATTTTTATTTAGCTTTATTTTTATTTCAGTTTTAGTAATTTAGTGGAGCTCTTATAATAGTTATAGTTCACTCAAAATAAATACTATTACAGTACTTATTAAAGCTGCAGTCCGTAACTTTTGTTGGTTAAAAATGATCCAAAATCAATATTTGAGCAAGTACATAACCAGCCAGTGTTCAAAACTATCACCTTACTTTAGCCCGATTCACAATGGTTAGCTTATAATAATGTTTTCTTATTTGAGTGGTACGGGTAGGTTTTCGCGGGAAATTCGAGCATGCCGCTGCGTCGTTATGTCACTTCTGTAAACATGAAGTTGTCCCGGCTACTAGGCTATCGCATGTGAGGATCCTGCAGGTGGCGGATCATTTATAGACTTTTCTAACAGCAGCTGGAATAATTAAATGTCAAAAAATTATTTTGATGGCAGATTGTAATCCAGAAAGGATTATATGAAACACATGTGAATGAAATAAAATTATATTCCGTACAGATAGCCTGGGATTACACAAGATTTGTATTTTAAAGACAACCAGTTCGAAGGGAGCATAGT
Organism: Sinocyclocheilus rhinocerous; assembly: GCF_001515625.1. Classification (NCBI taxonomy): domain Eukaryota; kingdom Metazoa; phylum Chordata; class Actinopteri; order Cypriniformes; family Cyprinidae; genus Sinocyclocheilus; species Sinocyclocheilus rhinocerous. The sequence goes on along the minus strand of NW_015659405.1, from coordinate 596,367 downwards.
TTGCTTTTTGGGTTAAAAGAATTTCTTGGTATGAAATTCGAATGGTATGACAATTAGATATTAGACTGTACAGAAATTGAAATCTACTCTCTTATACACACTATACTCAGTCACGCAATGATGATGTTGTTAACATGAATAATCTGAGAATAAAGTATAACTGTCAGTCATCCTCCATTCAGCATTCAAACTGCGTGTCGCGTTCGGTTATGACCATAGACTGTAAAAATACATGGACGTAGTGTCCGTGACGTCCCCCGTAGGTTTCTGAAGAGCTCAAAGTACGCAGAGCCAGCCGTCGCCATTTTAGCAGCGTGTCACCGCGCGTCCCAGATAATCCCGGATAATCGAAAATGGGCAAAGAGGCAGGAGCTGGTTGCTGAAACCACGCCCACCTAGCTCGACGGCAGTGTCAGCAGCGGCAATCCACCTGTCACTCAAGTGGCCACGCCCTTAATTATGCAGAACTTTAAGGCTTAATATTATTTAAACGGATGAGTTATAAAAAAATGCACCCCACTCACAATTGTCATTAAGGGCAAAATTAGCTATATAGACCAAAACCACTTTTTGTACCAGGCTGTAAACATATTTTTTTCTGCTGTAAAGTTGGGCATTTTAACATGGGGAGTCAATGGGACTGACTCCCTTTTGGAGCCAGCCTCTAGCGGCCAGTCGATGAATTGCAGTTTTAGTCACTTCCTTGTTGGCTTCACGAGAGAGAGTGGGAGGTTGCTGCTTGAATTCAACTGAACCTTTCCTTTCCACACTTTTCCATAATTCCATGACTTTCTTTCTTCTATGGAAGACATGGTGACTTTTTGATTAATATTTTGGCTGCTCTTTTCACTATAATAAAAGTAGATGTGGACTGAAGCTGTCAAGCTCCAGAAGCACCATTAAAGTACCATAAAAGTAGTTGCTGTGACTCAAAAAGCTCCAGAAAAGTTCAAATATAGCACACAAGTCATATAGATTACTTCCTTTATGGTGTTTTTTGTAATTTTGGAGCTTGAGAGCCCCAGTCCCCATTCACTTCATTACACAGAAAAGGATATTCTTCAAAAATTCAACAATGTCAGGATTTCCATTTTTCTGTGATATGTCCCTTTAACATATTCACTTATCTTGGCTCTGTCTTCCCAGTTGTAACATCCAGAAAGCCCAACCGCATCCGCCACCTCCACTCGGATCCTTTGCCAGATGGAACAACGAGAGCACCAAGGCAGCGCAGGAGCCCAAAGACAACAAGAGGGTCCATTTCAACCTGGAGACCCTCAACACGCGCCGACTCCTGCCCCGCATCATGTCGGAGGGGGGTCAGGCCAGTTCCACCTCCACATTGAGCTCCGGCGCAGGGAGTTTATTGGCGCGAGTGTGTGAAAACGGAGGGCCCGTTCAGCGGCCCGCCTCCTCCTCAGTGAGATCCTCGAGCCCCTCCAGAGATAGCGAGCTGGAGGAGCTCCAGGCCAAGATCGAGGAAATCCGCGGGCATTTGAAAGCCGCTCTGGCTCGTAGGGCGGAGCTTCAGACTACACTGGCTAAAGAACATGCGGCTGCCACCATCGCCCCGGCGACCACAGAAGCTCCGCCCACAGTCACAGCCACCATTTGCCCCACCCTCACCAAAGAGCCAGCAGATTTGAAAAGGTGATGTTCACATTTTCTGAAGTGAACACAGTACATATGACAATGGACATGTTTTTCTATCTTTCTCCTCCTCCTCCAAAAAAAAAAAAAACTTTCATATCTACCTGGACTCTTTTAAAATCATCATGTTAAGGCAACATTGACCCTTGGTACGGTTTTGCTAATGATAAGGCTAATAGGGCCTCGTGTGACTTATTTTCTAAAGCCCTGCTGTGAAAGCAGGAGCTACCTGGATTTTTTTTCTTCGAATCAATTAGACGTTTGTGGTTGAAACCTGAAGAACAAATGTTGAAAGCACCAAGCAAGTCCATGCTTTCCTCTCAGAGCTTTGTTTATTCACATCCCAGAAGGAGCTTTGCCTCTGCCCAGCTCTTGTTTTCTTGGTGGATATGGATCTGAATAAAAACCTGTTACACCCGAGGCCTCGTCATGGAGTCAAAGGTAGATTAGAACATTGACTTTGCTACTTTGGTAATGATTTTATAGCTTGGTTAATTCTGATCTCAAAACTGCTACTGTTATTGACCGTTTTCCCCTCCATAAAGTCATATGAATGGCCAGGTTGTCTGTTTGAATTAAGTTTGATGTTCAAGAAATAAATGTGATCTTGTCATAAAATTGGAATCTTACTTGAAAACTTTCAGCTCAGAGTAATATTAAACATAATGCTTATTTTTAGTGCTTATAAACATAATGCTTAATTTTATTAGCCCCAGTGGTGAACCACAAAACGTTTGCTGGTTGCACAGGCACAGTAAGAAAGAGAATACTGCCGTTAATTATAAAGCATGTAATTATATGATTTATGCTTGCTTATATGCTGGTGGCAAACATTTAGGATATTCACTTTAAGCAGATGTTGACAGAGATGCTTTCTAATGATGGTGTTTTTTTCCACACAGTAAATCCTACAGTAAATTCCCAGTATATTCAACACCCACTCAAAACACCTTTCTCATGACTTTTTCTATGTGAAGAGAAATGAAGAAGGTACTTTCCATGAATAGGTTACAACATGAGATTATATATATATATATAATACAGTATATATATATATATTTTTATATATTAACTTACCACACAAAAGAGGTCACAGGGTTGCAAATTTATCTTAAATTTAAAATTTAGCCATAGATTTTAAATTGTTTCAGTTGTCCTTACAATAACTTGATGTGGTAACAAATGTGGTAAACGCTAAAATATGTGTATTAACTTTAATATTAAATTACTGTCTTCTCACTATGCTGTGGAAGAAGTCTAAATGTTGCTGCATTAACAGAAAAAAAATGTTTCCTTTCAAAATTAATTGAATATTGTGATATCAAAAATACAGTTAATTTGAATTACCACTGGAAGTGTTTAAACAAGTAAACTGTACACTATTCATGGAATGTGCCTTGCCCTTGAATTACTGAAATAAATGAACTTTTCCACGACATTCTAATTTATTTGAGATGCACCTGTATATATATATATATATAAGCTTTAGAATATATAATACTTTTAAAATGGCTAAGCTTGCATGTTTTAAGATCTCGGTTAAACCATTTAAATTATGGAATAATTGATTCACTTGCATTAATATAGTCATATCTGTTCATCTGCCTTCTCAGACTTTCATGGCAGCAGCAGCAGTTTTTTTCTACCTTGAAAATGTGTTTAAATTAATTCTATTTTACCATAATCTCTTAATCTTCAGCAGGGAAGTGGTTGTACTCTGTCGTGAGAAGGAATTCAAACTGAGGAGCTCCATGTTTCAGTTGCACATGCTCCAGAGTTAATTATAAACTGGCTCAAACCCAGAGAAAGTTCATAATGAGTGGTCAATCTGATCTAAAGCAGGTTGGATTTGTTTGGTTTTGTCAACTCTAAACCTACTATGAAACGCCGAGTTTATTGAACTAGCTTTGTGAAACAAGCCACGGAAAGATGAAATTAACCACAACCAAAACATTCTAAGTGGAAATTAATTTCATCTCTTTATGCAGTTTTTAAACATTACAATTAAATACATTTGAATGACAGAATCAAGAATATCACAGAACTGAGAATTATTCTTTTCAGTTTCTGTCTAGACATCCTACACAATGCATCTAAACACTACAATCATCTGTTTCCTCTGACAATGGCAAATAGGCACAGAAAAATAATAATATTGAGGAACTGATCATGAAACAATAAATCAATCTTTCAGACCTGGAATCCTTTATGGATCTGAGCCTTACAAAATATTGCACAATTTGAATTAAAAAAAAAAAAAAAATCCAGAGCCTGGCTTTTACTTTGTTGCATAGCCTTTAAATGACCCTTCCCATCCACAGTCGCATGTCACAACAGACAACACTTTCCTTTGTTCTCTTAGCTTGCGGTGCGTTTTTACACATGGTCATGAAGATCAACAAGTCTGTACGGTTATTAGACACCCACCGATCATCCCAAGTCAAACATATGGAGAAACCTCTACAAAAGCAGAATATGTAAAGACAACAGATTTCCGGATCAGTGACTTCAGCTGATGGGCTGCAATGCTGTGAAATGAGCACAGTCTGACCTTCACTGCTTACGGCTGTTTAAAAAAAAAATGTCTGATAAAGTAACTACATGTTAATTCCTGCTTCAGTTGCTATTTTCTCTACTGGCTTTGAAGCCTCTGGCAAGGCTATCGACCCCAATGTACATGGCCAAAGACGGAAATACAAGGTTAATGTTCAGTTTTAGAAGCATAAGGCAATAATCTATCCACTCGCTCTCTCAAAGCCAGACTTCACCTGAAGAAAAACCAACGACTCACTGATGAGCTTGTGCAAAAGACAACATCCGTCTAAACTAACCACAAAAACAAATGTCTCTTGATGAAGATTAGAAAGCACAGAAATGACCCCATGACAGAGCTCGCCAATAAACTACATAAAAGCACTCTGACCAGCAATCGCATCGGACTCAGGAGTCAGACTGCTCCATACATATGACAATACCAAACCTGAACGCAACGGCAGGTCGTGAGCTAGACTTCAAATCGCATAAGGGACATTTTGGTGGCTCGCTGTAGTGAACAAACGTAGCAGGGACCAAAACAATTTTAACGTGACTAAATGAACTTTCACTGCTTGTTATATCATTAGAGGAACGGAAAGAAAGCCAAAACAATCCTAGCACAAGATGTGCAAAGTACAATGTATATTCAGATTTGAAGATTGCCGCCCGCTGATACCTGCAACTCCATACTCAAGAGCAACGAAAAGTACCATTATTGAGCGATACATCACATTTTAAACTGAATACTCCCTGTATTAAAAGTTTCAACCATTTTAAAAAAAAAATAAAAAAAAACATGTAAAGACTTCAATGATCACACCCTGACACATGGCATCATTTGACAATTCAATACGAATTTACTCTTAAGAACATGACTAGACAGCGGAAGTCTGTTTCGGCCCTCCTCATGTTCATGTTGGAGGTTTCCAGGATGTAATTACATAAAGCTCCATCACGGTTTCTCCTCTTGATGCCTTCTGGATTAATTTACAGAGAGGGGTGGCGACTGTAGAGCGTGAATTCATTCATTCCGAATGGGGGTGCGCGACTCAAGCTGGGGCCGAGTGGGAGTCCGAGCTCTCGCTTTTGTTCTCCGTCTGGCCTTCCCAGTCCGTGGAGCCTTTAAGCGTTTCTGCAACTCTGCAGTCTGTGTGTGAGGTCACTGGGGAGGAAGTTTCAGACTCTGTCTGCCCTCCTCCATCTCCAGGGGGACCCAGACCCTGAGCACAACCCTGTCCCGGAGGAACACTTGCCGCGCTAATGTTTCCGACTTGGTTCTCTCCTGCTGTGCTCGGACCACGCAGCTCTGTTACCCCTGCGCTGGACGACGTTGGGTCCTGGATCCCTCCCGGCTCCAAAAGAGAGTCGCTCAAGTGTGAAACTGACAGGACATCCGGGCCAATGGCGATCTCAGCCATCCAGTCGAGGTCGGAGTTTGATGGGTCGATGGACAGACCAGTATTTACCACCAAGCCATTGTGGGTTTGGAGCTGAGGTTGGTCCTGAGTGGCTTGCCGGTCCTGGCCATTAGTGTTCACGTTAGCGGCTGCGTTAGCTTGGCCAGCAGGCGCAGTGCTGCTAGTGTTGTTGTTGAGATTGTCCTGCAATGCAGTCTGGTTTCCTTGACCCACCTGCTGGTTCTGAAGCAGCATCTCCTGGATCCGGATCTGCTGCAGGATGGCCGGCAGCTCGTAGTGATGGAAAAAATAGATCATTGAGTGCTGCGCAAGACAAAAACGAAAAGGCTCATGAGCTACAAACAATTCTATGCAACTCCACAGATTACCCGGGTACACTGAAAAAAGCTGAAATAAGATACCTGAATGAAGAGCCAGGAAGTGACCAAAGCCAAACTGCTGTACTGGCCGTTAAAGCGGTAATGATACGCATAGAAGGCAAAGTGATACAGATAAAAGAATCTGAAAAACAGCACAAGAGATCTTTTAGATGCGATAATCGATACCATGGCATTAACCACCAAAACAACCCTAGTGAGCTTCCTTACTGTCCATTCTCTACATAGGGAGCTCACATTGACATGGAACCTCATAAGTGACTGATTCAACAGGAAGCAATTTCAGTACGCCACACAAATAGTTCTCCTGAGTACCCAAAAATGTTTCCAAAAGAAAGTGACGTTAATGAGATGCTAACAACACGGTACTCAAAGCTTTAAAAAAAAAAAAGCATTTGGCTCCAATTCTGTTTGATCAATGACTACTGAAAATGTTTTTTTAAAAACAATTCAGATTGATTCGCCAATTATGCATTCAGACCATTTTGTGAAACAATTTGCCAAAAAAGCTAACGTTTACCTATGATGCTGTCTAGGTAGGCAGCACACTAGGTTTTGAAACAGAGCTAATATATACACTATACTTCAGTTTAATTTTAATTTTTTAATAGGCTGATCTGAATAGTCAACCTAAGCCAGCATTTCCAAGAAATGACAAAGAACAGAATTAAACCATTGAGCTTGTGATATAATTAATATTTGAACATCTGCAGCTAAAACAAATGCGACCAACCTGACCAAATGTGATGTATCCTAACCAAAACTATGAGACCAAGTAAAGAAATAATTACCAATGTTTTTCTACTAAAATTACTCTCTAAACACCATTTCTGAAAATGGTGAGTTAAAATAATTATGTTAGAATTAATTATTTTATAGATAACAATCATCACGTTGATTAGCCCTAGAAAACGTACTATGTTTTTGTTTCAGACATACTGGCTGTCATTTTGTTTAGTTTGAGTTATTTTTTCACATTTATTATTCATTCATACAACCACAGTGACTAAGCGCTAATGGCTGCTTCATGACCAGTTTTGAAAGTTCTGTGTGAATTCCTCTAGGGGGCAAAATTGTGACAACTATATGCGAATGTTGGAGATATATTGGAAAGGCAGTTTAATTTCAAGGTATCACAATATCACAATTATCGAAACAATAATTCTAGTCTGTGTGAAACTAATCAAGCTGAAATGTGAGATCGTGATTAGATACATTCAGAACAAACTGTAAAACTTTTGTTCTGCAGCTTTCCTGTAGCTCAAACTGTAGAGCATGGCACTAGCAATGCATAGGCCAAGGTTTGATTTACCAGGGAATGCATGAATTGATAAAACGTATACCTTGAATGAAGTCGCTTTGGACAAAAGCGGCTGTCAAATGCATAAATGCAAACGTGAAGTGAATGTAAAACAGCAGTAGAGGAATCTGGTAAGACACCTGAACCACTGGCATTTACCTGTGCCGATGTGATTACATACCTGAGCCAGTGGCGCTTGCTTGTATTGGTGTGGCAGCAGATGGCATCGTATTGGTCCGCCAACCAAACAATGAGGATTATGTAGAAGGCAGTGGTTGTGTCATTGAAAAACTCAGACATGATGGCCTCCATCCCTGCAGACAGGATCAAAATAGAGTATTTGGTATCAAACGACTTTCATAGAACGTCGTAACAAATTTTCATGTAATATCTGAAGTCAACAAAATAAAAGATCAGGCATCAAGTTGATAGGAGACTAATAAAGACATGAGAACATCTCTTTAAAACCCCCAGCAGTGAGCTCTACCTACCTACAAGAGCCAGGATGACAGTGAGGAGAGGGGCAGCAGGGAAGGCAATGGTCATATTCATCTCCAACATCTGGAGAAGGTCCACTGAGAAAAAAAGCGAACATCAGAGAGATAAGTCTTGTTAAAAATAATGGCTTTTTAATGTGTTATAGACTTGATCGTGGAACATGATCGTATTCACAGTGTTGAAGACCCAAGAGGCTGATGGGAACTTACCTATAAAAACGAAAATCTGGTGGTGTGAGTACCGCAGCAGCATGGACACTGACAGAGTCTGAGAGAGAAAATATGAAGAATTTCCATGTGATTCAGCAAGGAACAGTTCACCCAAAAATTATAGTTCTGTCATCATTTGCTCACTTGTATGACTTTCTTTCTTTAATGAAACCCAATAGGTCCATTTCTGAAGAATATTCTGGTCACTTTTTTAATATAATTTAACTGAATGATAAAAAAGCAATAAAAAGAAGCAAACAGACCAAAGATGAAGTCATTATTTATTGCAAGTGAATGAATCATTCTATTGAGTCAGATCTTTTCAGAGAATCCGTTCATTCAGCTCACCAAATCTGAATGATACGGTTACAAAATCAGACTTTTTTTTTCTTCGCCAAATTTAACTGATTGACTCAATGATTTGGTACAGCTGTTAACACCTTGCTAATGGGGCAGATTATTATTAAGTGATGGCTTCAATATCAGTCTGTTTATCACCCAAAGCTATCATATGACCTCAGAGTATTCAGAATATAGTGCATAGGCCGTGTTTAGAATAATTTAAAGTGATTTTAAACCATTTTTCCATTTTCAGTTTGAAAGCTCTAGTCACCACTCATTGTAATTGGGTGGAAAAGAGATTAGAACACTGTAAAATTTTCACCTTGTGTTCCATTTATGAAATAAAGTCATTGGAATGAGTAAATGATCAGTTTTCATTACTGGGTGAACTGATTACCAAAATGCTCAAACTGAACTCACAAAGATAACCATGATTACAAAGGCTGCCAGGTAGGAGGTACGAGCCATCCACATACTGACAAAACGGTAGTGTTCTCCAGAGACCACGTTCCTCAGAAATCCTAAAAACAAACAAATCACACCCACTTCATAGTTACAGCATCATCAAGAAAAAAAACAAACATTCTTAAGAGAGAACATCTAATTTACCTTTGTTTTCCTCATTCTCTGCTAAAGCTTTCACACTGGACATCAGGATATCGTCATAGCCCAGGCATTCCTCCAGGAGGAAGCGACTGAAACCGTCTCCAAAGCACTGATCCTTCATGGGGTCTGAACACAGGCCGAGAGAGATGAACTACAACTTTATGCTTTCCCTTTTAAAAAAAGATATGAAGTCTTCTTTTTGAGGAAGAGTTCATAAAAAAATATATATATATTTAACTCACTCTCATGTCATTCAAACCTTTATGACTTTCTTATAGAACTGCACAATAATTTTCAATTAATTTATTATTATTTTTTTTTTTACATTATATCAGAATTACTGCACTTTCACATAAGAACAAATCAAGAAAACGTCAACTCGTATGATTTGCTTGCAGATTTAGTGGCAGCAAATGACTGTGTGAAAGAAAACAGACTGTATTACACTTTTATTTGAGCAGAATGTCTCAATAGAGATCACTAAACTCGAAATTACATGTTTGCTGATGTTTTAAGTTCATAATCACTTTTTTTCTGTAATGTAGAGAGAGCGCATGCGCATGGTTGCCAGGTTGGGACGATTAAGTAAACCACTGGACAGAAATGTATCCATTTAAGAGAAAAACTCTGGTTGACGGATTCAAACATTTGACATCTGGCAACCACAACCATGAAAGCTTGTGGAAGCTTGTTTCTAATGCAAGATAAAGAGAATGGCTAATTATGATGAAACGTTTTCAGGATAAATAACCAGTGGGAGAATATCGCAGATGATTATGCTTAATCAATCGAAAGAAGCAGAAATTGATTAAATGATTAAAATACGATTCATCATGTTTTCTTCCATGGAACACAAACAGTGACTTTCTGAAGAATATTCTGCAACAAATTCTATTAGTCTACTAGGTGTGTTAAAATAAGTCCATACAACTTCAATTTTGGTCTGTTTATGAATGAATTAATGAATGAATGGTGCATTATATTTATCACACAAAAGCAAAGTTATAAGTGACTGAAACACCAAGAAGATCAGTAAACAATAACAATTTTAATTTTTGAATATTCTCAAGAATATTAGAATATAATAGTGCAAAAATGGAATATTCTATTCTTTTTTGGATTTTGGCCAGGTTTTCTGTTGATGGCCTGCAGGGTGTGATGTACTCACCCAGGGTCACCACCATAACAAAGAAGCAGAAATTGATTAAATGATTAAAATACGATTCATCATGTTTTCTTCCATGGAACACAAACAGTGACTTTCTGAAGAATATTCTGCAACAAATTCTATTAGTCTACTAGGTGTGTTAAAATAAGTCCATACAACTTCAATTTTGGTCTGTTTATGAATGAATTAATGAATGAATGGTGCATTATATTTATCACACAAAAGCAAAGTTATAAGTGACTGAAACACCAAGAAGATCAGTAAACAATAACAATTTTAATTTTTGAATATTCTCAAGAATATTAGAATATAATAGTGCAAAAATGGAATATTCTATTCTTTTTTGGATTTTGGCCAGGTTTTCTGTTGATGGCCTGCAGGGTGTGATGTACTCACCCAGGGTCACCACCATAACAGGGATGTTGAGTCGCTGCCGTGTGGCCTGGGACAGCCGTAGGAATCCATATTCCAAAGAATATTCGACAATATACTCTTCTTGTGGCCACACTACACAAACAAACACAAACACTGACAAATGCTGACAATGTTTCATTGAATTTAGAAATTCTACTAATCTAGAAAGCTTTCATTTCACACGAATTGTTCTATAAAGTTTCTCTGTATTAAAAAAAAATACACTGTGACTATGCTGTCATTGATTTGAGCTTTCATTTCACACGAATTGTTCTATAAAGTTTCTCTGTATTAAAAAAATACACTGTGACTATGCTGTCATTGATTTGTGTGTGTGTGTGTGTGTGTGCGCGTGTTTACGGAAACATTTACAGTAAAGTTTATGTTCTCATTTTGGGGTTTCAAGCTTTAATTAGGGGGACTGACGCCCTGAAACCGTCCTGCAAATAACACCCTGTTCATCTTGCACATTTTAAATAACTTTTGAATCCAGCTGTGAAGTTTGGAAACTGTGAATTTGTATCTAAACTGTAAGAAATTACAGTATCTGGGACACTCAGACATCTTATTTTACAACAGGCCACTGTGATTGTTTCGGAAGTCTTGTGACACAGCACACATGGCCTCTGGGAAGGGCAAGGTTATAAAAGAATGTGGGAACAGAAAGGAAATCTGATCAGGGGAAGTGAGAAGGGCTGCACTGGATGGAGGGAGGACAGGGAATGAATTCACAAAGGAGGAAGAGAAGGAAGAGGAATGCACCAGATGGCTATTTGAGATGTTTACCTGCTCGAGTTAGCATCTCAATCTCGGAGACAGTCTCCCTCAGCGGCTGCATACCTTTAGAGGGGGCCTGGCTGAAGGACAGATCCTGGGATTCATTCAGGCTGGAGCCAGGAACACCGCCACTCAGCGACGGATTCAGACGTGGCTCGATATCTAGCTCAAACTGCATTTGTGAGAGAGAGAGAGAGACACAAAGGGCACAGTCTGTCAGAACGATCTGGAGAACAGAGGCCATTTTAGTGGAATAATTCACAATAAAATAATATTCTATCATTATTTATTGACCACGATGACATTCGATAAAAGTATGGAATTTTTTTTACTAGTAGCACCCACAAAAAAAAAAAAAACACTTTAAAATGTTCCATAAGCCTCATACAACTTCTGTGAGGACCAGACTGAAATTTAATATTATATAATAAATTCTATATTTAAATTCTAAAAATATATTCATATAATATTATACTTTGTTAATAATGATAATATTAATAAGAAACTTAGTTGTAGCAGTAGTAATAGCAGTTAGAATACAATATTATATTATTAGAACTAATACAATTAACAAATATTGAATTAAATTAGAAATTAATATTGGTTTACTCTTAGGCAACTGCATACTCTTCTGATCTTTTCATATTATTCATTGTATATTCATATATATTGACATTCATTCATTCTATATCAAAGTTAACAATAGTATTAATAACATTAATAATAAGTGACTTATTATTAATAGTAGTAATAGTAACAGTACATTATATTGCATAAATTAATACAAATACAATTATTTAAATTAACAAATGTTAGAAATTAATATTGATTTACTGTTGGGCAGCTGCATACTATTCCACTATTTTCACATTAATTCTATATAATTGCATAGAAAAGAGCTGAAAGGAGCACACACAAAAAAATATTTTTCAAGAACATTTATGCATCTCTTTTCTATACAAAGGCAGTTCATAGAGATCTGTGAAGTTTAAAAGAACATTAAAAAAACACCATAAATTCAAAGAACTTGTGTGAGGACCAGACTGTATTTGTTAGTTAATATTATATTAAAAAAATTATATAATAATAATAATAATAATAGTGAAATAACTTATATTAACAATATATTAACAAAAACTAATATTAGAAATTAATACTGATTTGACGTGTTAACAGCCTACGTTTTTGGGACAATATGAGAATGAGTACATAAATAACAATTAGCAATTTTTATATGAATTATGCCTGGCTCCCTATCCTAGTTTTCCTGTTCCTGTGTAATAAACTCACCCGTACTGTGCTGTTGTCAAACATCTCCATGGTCATCTCTTCCTCCTCTTCAGCGTCTGTGGGCACCATTGGCTGTCTGGTTTCACTTCCGTCTTCCTCTGGTTCTTTCACGAGGCCCTGGATTCCCTCCGTCTCGTAGAACTGCAGAAAGATGGGCGCGCGGCTGGAGTTGCGCTGGATCTCCACACGCAGGATGCCATCACGGGGCCATTTCTCCCGCACGTGCTCCAGGCAGTTGATTGGAGAGCGTGAGAAGGCAATGTGGATGTAGGCCAGGATGAAGAGCATAAACAATGCCTGCCAATCAAATGACAATGAATAAAAACAAAAACCACAGAATAGGCAACAAAGCAATAAACGTTGCACTTCAATAACAATAACAGCATGATATAATTTTAAAAAAAATACTCCATTTATATTCATCAAGTCAAAATTCTGAAACTTTAACTGAAATTGAGATAATTTAAATAATTTCATCAGAGACTTTATTCATGCTTACATGACTTTATTTTTTTATTTTATTTACTGAAAGTACAGGACAGAATTAAGTTAATCTGCTTTAAAAAAAACTGTTGTAGTAATAATAATAATAATTAATAGCGGCTTGTGTCTAGGCCTGTCGCAATAATCAATATATCGATTTATCGCGCAATATATGTACATGACCTCAATCATTTTTGGTGACGCAATATATCGCCCATATATTTACTTAAAAATTAATGCCACCATGTTTTTTTTACATTCCACTTGCGCCTGTCTCTTTTGCAGCTTCTCGTACATAACGTGTTGTAGTCATGAGGTGCTAGTTCAAATGTAAAAAATGCTTTATCTGCAGATATGGTCTTGTTTAGGGATCTGACGGACATCTGACTGCTAAGTAGTGATGTTTTTCAGCAAAAGTGTGCACCCTTAAATTACAGAGAAAAGAAGGTCCGGGAAAAATCTGTAGATGGAAAAATCTTTGTGCATTTTTCTTTTTTCTACTTGTTACTTTGCACTTTTTGTTAGAAAATGTCTTTAAAATGACAATAATATCGCTTATCGCAATTATTTCTGGGGCAATATATCGCACAACAAAAAGATGTTATCGTGACAGGCCT
>NW_015659405.1:579403-582659 GCF_001515625.1 Sinocyclocheilus rhinocerous | reverse complement strand
TGTTTATTTACTATTTATTCAGGTTTTTTAAGGTATCTAATATTTTGTCCATGATCCAAATATTCTTAAAAATTAAAAGTTTGTTGTCATTTGGAAGTGTGTAGGCCTTCTTGCATTATTATGCTGTTACATTATGATTATATATTCAGTGGCATAAAATGGTCTTTAAAATGACAATAATATCGCTTATCGCAATTATTTCTGGGGCAATATATCGCACAACAAAAAGATGTTATCGTGACAGGCCTACTTGTGTCAACACTTCTGTCAGCTTCATAATCTACCAACAGCTTTGTCAATGGATAATGCACATTTGCGGTTTCCAGATATTTATTATTACTTTTGAGTATATTGCAGTCATAAAAATATAATTTTTTTAGTTATTATTTTTAATATGCCACAAATATGTTTATATTTTCAACAAACAATATTGTTTTGTTTTTTTGTAAAATAAAATAAAAAATACTAATAATAAATGTATAAACGTAAAGATTTTATTGGATATAGGGTTATTATAGTTAACTAAAACTAAAATTTAAACTATAACAAAAACCAAAACATTTTTGTTACTTGAAATATAATAAATGTTAACTGAACATATATACAGCTAGTGGTCAAGGCAACATTTCTCATTTTCAATTAGTTTAACCTGATGTCCTAAAATAGATGATACTAAAACTGAAATAAAAAATAATAAAAAAACTATTATAACATTTATAAAAAAAATTAAATATAAAAACTAGTAAAAATGACAAAATTACTAAAACTTTAAAATGACATTGAAAACAGAAAATCTAAAAATAAAAACGGATTCAAAATATTAATAAAAACTATAATAGCATGTCAATGATACTAAATTAACACTGGTTGGATAAAGTCACACTTTCAACTGTCCTATTGCCCGGCCAAAACACACGCACACACACACAAATAAATTCCACAACTTATGTAATAGTTTCACATCTTTATAATTTAGCAAGATCATCAACTACAGCAACACTTTGTGATTAGCTGAGAGACACTAAGACTGGTGCCTCACTAACTTGACAGGTAATTCTTGAAGCAGATCCACATGTCAGAAGCATTTAAATGCCATCCTTTCTGTGTGCAACTCTTGCAGTGGTTTCTGTATATAACGGAGTAATAATAACAGGCTACTGCAGTTTACTGGGCTGTTTTCAAGACTGAATTTCTATGTTGCTCTACAGTTCAGGCTGATTAATCAGCCAATATCTGTCTGTTTTAAGATTATCACTCTGGCTGATAACCGTAACGTTTGGCCAACTAACCTTTTTGTGGCGCCTTGTGTCAGTTCCAAAGTCTGATGACAGCCTAGTCAATGGATATTAAATATTTTGTAAAGCTAAATTAATTTGTGAATATTTTACATTTTATTTATATTACATATATTCATTTATTATAATTATTTTCATTTTCTTTTCATGATTTTTCCTTTTTTATGATTACTCATTTATTAATCATTGTGTATGAAATGTGCTATATAAATAAACTTGCCTTGCCATATATATTTATATTTAAGCAACTGTTCAAAAATTTGGGTCAGTCATTTTTTAAAGCAATTAATAGTTTTATTCAGCAAGGATCAATTGAATTTGGATTTCTATTTCAAATAAACTTTCTATTCATCACACAACACTGAAAGAAAATGTATTGCAGTTTCTAGAAAAATATGAAGCAGCACAACTGCTTTCAACATTAATAATAATAATAAGAAATGTGTCGAGCAGAAAATCAGCATATTAGAATGATTTCTGATGGATCATGTGACACTAAAGACTGGAGTAATGATGCTGAAAATTTAGCTTTGACATCACAGGAATAAATTACATTTTAATATATATTGCAATAAAAAAACAATTATATTAAATTGTAGTAATATTTCAGAATATTACTGTTTTACTGTGCTTTTAATTAAATAAATACAGCCTTTGTGAGCACAAGAGACTTATAAATTCTTACGTCAAACTTTTGACCAGCAGTGTATATATATTATATAGGGCTATCGCGATTCGTCGATTTTATTCGACTATTCAATTTTTTAAAATCCTCGACTTCATTTTGCTTGCGTGTTGTAATGCGTAATGTACATTAACTCTATTGTTTATAATACATTATGTATTTTATTGAACAAAATTGTTAAAACCATATGATGACCATATGAACCATATTGATACTTTATTTGAACTAATTATTATTGCCTCATTGCTAGTATACATGTATTTTAAGTCATTTTAAAGGCTATTGTTCACTTACATCTATTTTTATTACCACAAAAAAATTAATTATAATTATAGGGCCCTATGAAATCCGTTTTATTTCCAAATTCAGTTTTTTTCCATTTTCATTTTTCTATACTCTGTTTTAATGGTTAAATTAAATTTTATTAATCAAAAAGCCTGTCTAATTAATTGAGTTTTACAGTTTTATCTTTACCAAATTCTGTTTTCCATTATTTTCTGGATTCCATTTTAATGGTTCTATTAAATTTTAATAATCAAAAGCATCTCCAATTAATTTATTTAAAACAAATAAAAAGTTTTTTTTTTCCGTTTTTTTCAGAAATACTGCACATTTACATTTTTCTCCTAAATAAATTCTGGTAAATAACATTTCTGGTAAATACTCCTTTAAAAAGTGTTTTTATTATAATTTTATTATTATTAGTAGACCTGAACACGTGGATATGTTGTCATTCTTACACTATAATACCGAGTGAACTTTGATTTCAGTGATTTGGACTATGAGATGGAAACTTGCTTCTTGCACTCTGTTGCACTTTACTTTTGCTTTAAAAAAAGGATTTCATAGAAATTTGGATTTCATTTGGTTTAATAAAATATTCGTAAGTAAAATTGTTGATTTTTTTGTGGGAAATTAATCATTTAGATTAATCGATAAATTAGTCGATAGATTAATCGAAATAAAAATAGTCGTTAGTGGCAGCCCTAATATTATATATAATTTAGCTATATATAAAATCAACATAAAAAAATTAATAACCCATTTTAGTTCAATAATATGGCATATTTTGAAATGAAACAGGACAATCTATTACTTATAACTATATATAATATTGATCACAATTTGTAAAAAATAAAATAAAATAATAATTATATATATATATATATATATATATTAGGGGTGCTCCGATTGATCGCTACCGATCACTATCGGCCGATACTCACGTTGGGATGATTGATCGGCGGTCTCTAGTCGCTCTCATATCAAAAAACCG
>NW_015659405.1:575899-579360 GCF_001515625.1 Sinocyclocheilus rhinocerous | reverse complement strand
GCGCGCTCTCTCTCTTTCTCTCTCAAAATACGCAAATGGCTTCAAATCACCACACATCGCATAAGCGAGCTGCACGCTGCACAGTTGACACAGGAATTGTCACTTGCACAGTCGAGGCAGTGTCACATCGTCATCTAAAGGTGATAAATTGCATTTCTTTTTAATTCTTGCCAGTGTTTAACCATTCAGCGCTCGCGCGCTCTCCTGGAGACCGTGCGCTCATGGACACTCGCAGCGCACACACACAATGCCAGGTTCACGTTACTCCGTTTGCAGCGCATACGTGGTGCGTATTTTTTTTGCGCTCATGTTAACGGATTAAAGCGTTCGCTGCACGCGGTCCGGCAGTGCGTTCAGGAGCGGTCTGCAGCAGCGCAGAGATCGTTTCCACTCCGAGTCTATTTTTGCTGCGCTGCAAGCACTGAGTTAAAGTGACAGCGCATTGTTTGCAGTAAATATGAACATGGATTGACACGAAAATCCAAAGCAACTTAATATATGAATCTAGAAGTAAATGCAAAAGTAAAAATCATTGAATAATATTGCTTATATTTATTGTGCTTAAACATGTCTGTGAAAGATTGTATTACTGTACTGTGATAAAAGAGAATCACAATGCTGAAAAAGCATTTTCAGTGACAATGTTTGGATTTGAAATCAAAATAATGGATAAATGTTGTTTGTGTGGTAAAAGGCCACGGATCATTAGCAGACTCCTGTGTGAAAGCTGCTTCCCCTCTCACAAGAGTCAACTAAGAGGGGAATTCCCCCCATTTTCAAAAATGAAATTCAGGCCCTGAATAAATGTCTAAAAATCCTGATTGGAGTATCGCTATAAATAGTTATAAATGATAAAAAGAAGGCTTTAAAAATATCGGTATCGGCAGATACTGCTTTCTATGATCGGCCTCAAAAATCCTGAACGGAGCACCCCTAATATATATATATATATATGCAGTTGTCAGGTAAGACCTAAAGCCTTGGGTTAGTTGCCAAATAAATGACACCGATGACCAGCGTCCATCCTGATGTTTAGTGAGCATAGCATCCTGCATCCTAACAGGTGAGGACAAATGAGCATCAAAACAGAGCGTGTTTAGGGCTTCTGGGAAGAATACACTTTATATATACATTAAAAGAATGTCAAAGCTCACCTTTAACAAGACGAGGAACTCGAATATTCGTCTGAAGGATGGTGGGAAGAGCCTGGCATATGTGACTGCCATCTTAAAGAATAAGGCGTGGAAGAGTCGGTCTCTCACGTTGATCAGGGGGTTCTGGTTCATCGCGGGGTTCCGGATCCGGTTCGGCCCACCGTTATTGTTGTTGTTCAGTGGGACGTTGTTGTTGTTCACATTGCCCTGGTTGTCGGACATGGTGGTCGTTGTTCAGTAACTTGATCAGGAGAAAGACCAGCTGAGGTCAAGCAGCCAGCAATGTGCGCAGATCCAGATGAGCAGGCCAGTCACACAGCATCAGCACACACTGATGATGATCCTGCTTCTCCAAAGCTGCACTGACCTTCAGATATCACCACAAAAACGCCCCAAAAGATGCTGAAATTTGTAAGGATGCTGGCGGGCAAGGCTCCTTCCCCTCCTACCATGTCATGCCCTAGCAAACTATTAAAGCTTTAGAGCATTTGGCACACCTGCTGATCATGTAGCTTATATACTGAGACCAGAGGAGTATTTCAGGCTGTTAAATTGTGTTTTAGACTAAATGTGTCCTGCAGATGTGACTCAGGCCTCCTGCATCCACTGTCACCCCAACCAAACTAACTAAACTTGCTAACTCACGCATTTATTTCCACAAACTATTTATTACCAGCTAAATACATAATATCCACTCGAGTTTGGAAGTGAAATCTGGCTCAGACGTTGTAGCTGAGAGTTTTAAATGAAAGAAAGAAAACTGCAATATTACACACAGCACGTCTGCTAACAGGGTTAAGCTAACAAGTTAGCCGAGCTTCCCCTGAAGAACCCGTATGTTAGGTTTGCTTTTAAACAAACACCTCCACATATAATGCTGACAATGTCTTCTTAAATAAGGCCTCAGATATTTGATGATATCCCGCCAGAACCATCCGATGGCAGCGACTGCAACCTGTCTTACAGACCATCTGTTTACACAACCATGTTCTGTTCTGGAGCGGAGCGGACTTGGGAGTAGCAGCAAAGAAGCTTTTAATAAGGAAAGCGTTTCCACTCGGGTCTCGCTTCCGCGGTTAGTCACATGACATCGATTCACGTGATTTTTGACCAAGCGAAACGGTTCCTTCCCATTTGATATTTACAATGAACTTAAATAATTTGTACATTACATTCTGTAATTCATTGAATCCCAATAATATATTTGATTTAATTTAATTTAATTCAAGTACCAAGGTCATACAGCGTATTGTTTATATGTACCAAATAGTTACTCTAGTTGATAGGTAATAAGTTATAAAATAGGTTACTGAAACGTGGAAGGGCTAGTCTGTAAAACAGCTACGGTACATGTCACTCGGTGAAAGTACCATTTCTAACATTATGCTTGTATAGCGACGGGTTGTGGTGGGATGACCACAGGACACAGGTCAGAGTATATATATATATATATATATATGCATATACTGCCGTTCAAAAGTTTGGGATCTGTAAGATTTATTTTTTTGAAGAAGACATTTCTGCTCATCATGGCTGCATTTATTTGATTAAAAATACAGGGGAAAAAACAGTAATATTGTGAAATATTATTACAATTTAAATTAATGTTTTTTTATTTTAATATCATTTAAAATGTAATTTATTCCTGTGAGCAAAGCTGAATTTTCAGCATCATTACTCCAGTCTTCAGTGTCACATGATCCTTCAGAAATCACTCTAATATGCTGATTTATAATCTATATTGGAAACAGTTTTGCTGCTTAATATTTTATTTTTTATTTTTTTGGAACCTGTGATACTTTCTTCAGGATTCTTTGATGATTAAAAAGTTAAGAACAGCATTTCTTCAAAATATAAATCTTTTGTAACAATATACACTACTGTTCAAACGTTTGGGGTCAATAATTTTTTTTTCTTTTTGAAAAAAATGAATGCTTTTCTTCAGCAAGATGTGTTAAATTGATTTAAAAAAAAGTGATAAAGACTTATATTGTTAGAAAAGTTTTCCATTTTAAATAAACGCTGTTCTTTTTAACTTTATTCATCAAATAACCCTGAAAAAAGTATCACAGGAGCAGGATGCAAAAAATTTTTAAGCAGCACAACTGTTTTCAACACTGATAATAAATCAGCATATTAGAATGATTTCTGAAGGATCATGTGACACTGAAGACTGGGGTAATGATGTTGAAAATTCAGCATTGCATCACAGGAATAAATTATATTTTAAAGTTTTTAAAGTATATTAAAATAGAAAACCATGATTTTAAATGGTAATAATATTTTATATAATAATATATAATATAT
>NW_015659405.1:564161-575784 GCF_001515625.1 Sinocyclocheilus rhinocerous | reverse complement strand
TATATATATATATATTATAATAATGTACCATATATACACACACACACACATCGATTAAATATTATATAATACATTATATATATATATATATATATATATACACACACACACACAGTATAGACAGAGAAAGAGTCGTCCTCCAGTCCAATAGGGGGCAGCAGGTCGTAGTAGAGTCCCTAAATGCGGAAAGAATCGACGAACATAAACGCTTTGGTTTCTAGAGTTCCTCCTATTCAGGCGGATGACACCGGTCTGTTTTTAAAAGATGAGAAGCAGGTTCCTGTTATTTTGGATGCTTTGAATTTATTTTCTAATGCTTCTGGTCTCTCAGTCAATCGAAATAAGAGTGAAATTATGCCCGTTCACAGTCTGGACAAAGATCAAATAGAAGGTATTGAGGTCAAAAACTCTGTAAGATATTTAGGTATTTTAATTAGTAAATCTCCGACTGATAGAATTGTAGATAATTTTTCGCAACGGATACAAAAATCAAATCACAACTAACATACACACTCACACATACACACAACACGTGAAGAGACTTAAAATGTAAAACACTTCCCCGTTTCCAGGACACAAGACCCCACCCCGGGGTCTAGGGAAAGGAATCAGCCGTGCCGGATCAATATCTTCAAAGAAAGCACGCGCTCTTCTTCGCTTTATTCTCGTCCCCGCAGTTACGGCAATTAATCACAACGTCACTGGTAGTAATTAGTCTTTGGTACACAGCACACTTCTCCTTGGGAATCACAGTATCTGTAATACTGATGAGTCCTCTTTGCGCAATACAGTCCCTTTGAAACGCTCTTGGAACATATGGTCAGCGCTCCTAAACCCTCCCCAGCGTTATCTAACTACACAAATTCAATCTATCTAGCTATCTTCGTTGCCGGACAAACCCTAATGGTCTCGAGCAACACAAAGCGTCCCCATCTTCCCCTGAGCGCGAAAAGCCCGTCACGTTCACTCAGCCGAAGACCTTCCTCTCACCAGTTCTCCTCCTTAAATGCCATCCAGGTGAGTTCAATTATCCATACATTCAGTCAATCAGAAGAGAACATGCTGCAAAAAGGTTCCTATAGGCGGGGCCAACGCCCAACTAAGAAAAGAAATCCCCCAGTGTTCATCACACTATCCCCTCCCCTCGGATAGACCGGACTCGTCCTCGAGTCACATCAAATTATAATCCCTGCTCCAAGCTGGTGGTCTCCAAGAACGAGCTGGCTGAATCCTTTGTGGACATGGCTCTGGAAGGGAGCCTCTAGCTTCCATCCTCTGGTCCCCACTCTCCTGCTGCACCTCACCCGAACCAGTGTCCACAGCAACAGGATGTAAATTTCCACCAGAAAGCCCACCTTCCACAGCAGACTCTGATCTCTGATTTCTTTCGATACTGGATGCAACAGCCCTCTCCCTTGTCTGGGCAGCCTCTGGAGCAGCAGGTTGATGATACCCCCATACAAATTTATATTCTTCCTCTGCACGGCTTTGGACCTCGGGATGTCGTTTAGCAGTCTGTTTCTCAGGGGTTATTGGGTTATCCTGCCCCACCGACTCTGAAACAGAACAAGCAACATAAGGCTTCATTCGGTTGAAATGCACAACACTCTCAGAACCCCCCTCTGATAGCTGCACTCTATAGAGCACATCAGACACCCTTTCTATGATTTTAAATGGCCCCTTAAAGCGTCTCTGCAACTTAGGGCACACGCCCCGTTTACGAGCTTTATTTTGAATCCAAACTAATTCACCAACTACATAGTAGTGGAAATTTGCTCGAAAATCAGCACATGTCTTTTGTCGCTGAGAAGCTTGATACTGATGCCTTTTTACTGCTTCTACTACTGTAGATAAACTTTCCGCTATTCCAGTCACATATTCATTTACAGACTGAAATTTCTGCATATTATCTACCCCCAACATAATATCCACTGGAAGGACCATTTCCTGCCCGAATAACACCTTATACGGTGTAAACCCGGTACTTGCCTGCAAACTACTACGATAGGCCATCATCACGTATGGCAGCAACCTATCCCAGTTCAACTGGTTTTCATCCACAAACAATGAGAGCATTGACAATAGAGTACGATTAAACCGTTCTATTAGCCCGTCAGACTGAGGACAATAGGGAGAAGTACGAGACTTGTTTATTTGCAACAATCTACACAACTCTTTAAATAAACTAGACTCGAAGTTTCTCCCCTGATCAGAATGTAAACTCAGAGGCACTCCATACCGGCACACCCACTCCTCCACCAACACTCTAGCAATAGATGGAGCCTTTTGATTAGGCAGAGGGAATGCTTCAGTCCATTTGGAAAAATAGTCACCAATAACCAAAATATACTTATTTTGATTTAAAGTCTCTGGTAATGGACCCAGAATGTCTACAGCCACACGCTCATATGGGCGGGATGCAACAGACATCTGAAGAGGGGCACAAGGAGCCTTTCCATTAGCCTTGCGAGATGCACAATCATGACACTCCCTACACCATTTTTTTACATCCCCAAACCACCCAGGCCAATAAAAACGATCCTTCACCTTAGCTTGTAACTTCTGAATACCTAAATGCCCCCCAGTGGGTATATTATGCAACATGGACAACACTCCTGGAACCAGACTGCTAGGTAAAACCACCTGCACTGCAGAAGCAGCATCAGAATTTGCTGGAGGTATCCTCACCAACCGCTGATTTTGCACCTGCAATTGATCCCATAATGGCAAATACTTAACAAGAGCAGGGTTAAGTTCAGCTTCCCTACGGCTATCCCCCAAGCCATTTTTTAACTGAATCAGCAGCTGAATATTTGGGTCCTCTCGCTGAGCCCTAACCAAATCATCTGTGCTTTCCTGAATATCTCTTCTGAGACCCCCCATTACTTCAGCCTCACTCACTGCTCGAACTACGGTCACTTGCGCCTTAACCTGAGAGAAATTATCACCTCCCTCCCTAATGCCTCCACCCCCAGATCCTGGGAGCCTTGAGAGGGCATCAGCATTGGCATGCTGCTTCCCCGGCCTATGAATAATTGTATATTGGAAGTTGGCCAGTTGCTCCACCCAGCGAGCCAACTGCCCCTCCAACCCACTGAAATTATGCAGCCAACGCAATGAACTATGATCAGTTCTCAGCAAAAACTCCCTCCCGAGCAAGTAATGTCTAAAGTGCTTTGTAAAAGTTACCACACTAAGAAGCTCCTTCTTTGTAGTGGCATACTTCCTTTCTTGTTTAGTCAAAGCTCTACTAGCATATGCCACCACCCGCTCCAAACCCCCATCCTCTTGAGACAATACAGCCCCAATTCCTACATCACTGGCATCAGTGTCTAAAATAAATGACTTTTTAGGATCTGGATAGGCCAAAACAGGAGCAACAGTCAGACTTGCTTTTAATTGCTGAAAGGCCTCCTGACACTGTTCCCCCCAACAAAATCTTTTTCCCTTTTCGGTGAGCTGATGAAGAGGACGAGCAATCTCAGCAAACCCTTTAATAAATCTTCTATAATAAGAGGCTAAACCTACAAAACTCCTCACCTCAGTCTGAGTTTTAGGTGTAGGCCAAGCACGTACTGCTTCTACCTTAGATGGATCTGCCATCACTCCCTCAGCAGAGATAGCATGGCCCAGGTATTGCACTTGGGAGGCAAAAGGGTACACTTAGACGGTTTAACCTTAAGATTAGCATGAAGAAGTTTAAAAAGAACCTCATCCAATCTCTGAAAATGCTCTTGGAAGGTACGCCCAAAAACAATTATATCGTCAAGGTACACCAAGCAAGTGGTCCACTGCAGATCAGCCAAAACAACATCCATCAGACGTTGAAAAGTACTTGGAGAGTTGCATAACCCAAAACTTAAAACATTAAATTCAAATAAACCCTGGCGAGTAATGAATGCAGTCTTAGGTCTGTCCTGCGGGTCAACCTCCACCTGCCAGTAGCCACTCACTAGGTCTAAAGTGGAGAACCAACAGGCATGTGTTAAACTATCAAGAGCATCATCAATCCTAGGAAGAGGATATGTATCCTTCTTTGTAGCGTCATTTAGTTTACGATAATCTACGCAAAAACGAAGACTACCATCTTTTTTTTTAACCAAAACTACAGGTGCTGCCCACGGACTACATGATGGACGAATTATGCCATTTTCTTTCATCTCTTTTATCTGCTCAACATCCTGCTGGTGGTGCAAAGGTACACGACGAGGGGGCAATTTAACAGGCTGTGCAGAGCCAGTATCTATCTTATGCAAAGCAAGATGAGTTCTCCCCAGATCAGTATCCCCTTTACTAAACACCGACGCATTACGATGTAATAACTCCTCAATCGCCCGCATCTGTCTAGAATCAAACCCCCGTTCCTTCAACCCAAAATGTGACACTAAATAGTCCAGTCAAAGGAGAGGAAACTGGCTCATTCACTTTGGTGGTCAATGCACTATCCCCTACCTCCACATCAGGGAAAAAAGTACCAATCTTCATGTTTTGCTTTAAAACACAATTATCTTCGGACACATTGATAACTCGCACTGGCACCACCCCTTCCTCAACCTTACAAACCACTCGAGCCACCAAAACGTCACATGTTGGAAGCATGATAGAAAAAGGCTCCAACATACCCTCGTAATGTTGTGGAAGAAGTCCTTCCACTTTACCAGGTACAATAGCTTCAGTACGAGGGGGAATCATAATATCTGCCTGCACCCGAACTACCTTAGGTTGTACACTACCATCTTCACTAAACAGGGGGAGCTTCTTACCCATTAACCGGCAGCATTTTTAACCCAAATCAATAACTGCCCCAAATTTAGAGAGAAAATCTCTACCCAACAGTAATTCTTGGGGGGTAACATCAGCCACCAAAAACTCAACGATCACAGCCAAGGAATCAAACTGGCATACAGTCTGCCAACGACCCAAGATTGACATTTCCCCACCATTCGCCACGGCTACTCTACCCTGATATCCATCTAAACTGGACCCCCCATTAGTTACATTTAACCAAAACTGCTTGGGTACAATAGAAATCTGTGCACCAGTGTCAATCAATAAACGTGTTTCACACCCACCTACTTTACCTGTCAGAAAAACTCCAGCACCGGTTGTAGAAACTGAGGCCAATTTATCAGACACAGACATGGGGGCAGGCATTTGGCCTGTTGTGCCCACCCCCTCTAGTTTCCCTGCAAATAAGGGCAATTCCTACGTAAGTATCTAGTACAACCACATGAACGAAGGTAAGTAAAAGAATTTAAAAAGGAATTTTTTTTTTTTTATTATTAAAATCTGTTTATTTATTTATTTATTTTTATTATAAATTTTAATTTTTTTTCCCTCACCTTCTCGCATTGTCAATCCCATAAGCACGTATTCTGTTCCACACTCCAGTCCAGTCGGTGGCGGTAATGCACCTACAAGTTGGTTTGCCAACCGCCAATAAACACCAAAGAAGAAGAACATAGACGGTCAGTAATGTGCGGTTAAGGCTAGAACATAGACATAATATGGGCTAGAAGGGATACTATGGTGCTGCTTCAAAGTGCAGATAATATTACTAAAAATAAAATGGTTTCGGAATGCCAGGGCAATTTTACCTAAACTTATTTATTTCTTAAAAGCAGGAGAATGTAGTTTTATAACTGTTATTCCCTTCATTTTGCTCTATTATTGTGCAGTATTAGGCATGCTAAGCGTTGGCTTTTATTGAACTTGTTCACATCAGCATCGTAAATCCTCGAAAGTTTTTCATATTTGTATTTTTTTTTTTTAAATGTGTGTACATTTATAAAACTTTGTATTATATCACTTTTGCATCAAATTACAAAAAACAGTTAGCGCTAAAGCGAGGGTGTTTCTAATGCGGCGTCTATGGGAGGGACGGTAAATTTGACATCGTTCTCTCTTCCGACAGCCGTTATCAGTCTCAATTTTTTTCCTTTTATTGAAAGTCATGAAAACACTATCGTGGAGTTTTTCTTTTGCTATCTGAGCAAATGGGAATGCAAAAAAATATATTTGTGGTACTCTCCCATTCACTGCTATTCAAGTTAACCCAACTATGACGACTTCCGCTGCTATGAACCCCGGAAATGTGAAAAAGTGATCGTCTTCACACTAAAGGTCTTCAGTAAAGGTACCTGTGCTCGTAACCTTCCGTTTAATTCATTGTATGATGGAGGTCGCATATGTTTGCGAGTGGGAGAAGAGACCCAAGAGCAACCACTGTCCGTCAATCCCTCTGGTGTGCGCCTGGTCCTGTAGAAACCTCATCGCCTTCAGCACTGACCTGAAGAATGAGGAGGAGGACAAAGGTCTGGACAATGCCTTTATTACCAATATTACCAGACCTGTCGTTGAGTTATAAATGAATGATGAGAGCATACACTTTTAATTGGTTCTGAATTAGAGCTACGTAGAGCATCAGTGTTATTTATGATCAGATGCTGTATCGAAAGCAGCAATAATAAGGGGATGATTCTGATTCATTTATGAACTGATGGGTTTTTCTGCTGCAGATCTGAGTCATATGATACACATCATTGACACTGATCACCCGTGGGATGTGTACTCCATCAACTCTGGTCACACTGAGGTCATTTCCTGTCTGGAATGGGACCAGTCAGGTCAGTCATCAGGATTAATTGATAAATCATGCAATGGGTGAAACGTCTGGAACATGTCAAGGTCATATTTCACTCCAAAAATGAAAAATAGTCAACTGTATTTTGCATAAAGAAACATTATGACTCTGACATTATTTGCAAAATAAGCACATTTTAAACTACAAGTTCTTATTACTGTTATGTATTGGTACAATTTTCCCCCCGCTCAATTCTCAATTCTAAATAGGTATTCTAATTATTGTAATACAGCAATTTTAGTCTATTACTGCAATGTAATGATGGTATTTAAATCTGCATCAAATAGAGACGGAACAATAGATGCTACTATATTGATTTATTGCTATGACTGTATCCCCTGTGAATGTTATATCTTCAATAAAAAAAAAAATATATATTTTTTTTAAAGTTCCTCCTATTCATTGTGCGCTTCACACTCCTTTCCAGTAGGAGGCGGGAATGCACCTATTAAGTTGGTTTGCCAACCGCCATTAAATCCTAAAAGAAGAAGAAGAAGAAGAAGAAGAACATAGACTAAAAAAAAAAATTTTTTTTTTGTTTTTTTTTGAAAAAATTTTTTTTGTTTGTTTTAGTAATTTTTTTCAAAAAAATATATTTGTGGTACTCTCCCATTCACTGCTATTCAAGTTAACCCAACTATGACGACTTCCGCTGCTGTGAACCCCGGAAATGTGAAAAAGTGATCGTCTTCACACTAAAGGTCTTCAGTAAAGGTACCTGTGCTCGTAACCTTCCGTTTAATTCATTGTATGATGGAGGTCGCATATGTTTGCGAGTGGGAGAAGAGACCCAAGAGCAACCACTGTCCGTCAATCCCTCTGGTGTGCGCCTGGTCCTGTAGAAACCTCATCGCCTTCAGCACTGACCTGAAGAATGAGGAGGAGGACAAAGGTCTGGACAATGCCTTTATTACCAATATTACCAGACCTGTCGTTGAGTTATAAATGAATGATGAGAGCATACACTTTTAATTGGTTCTGAATTAGAGCTACGTAGAGCATCAGTGTTATTTATGATCAGATGCTGTATCGAAAGCAGCAATAATAAGGGGATGATTCTGATTCATTTATGAACTGATGGGTTTTTCTGCTGCAGATCTGAGTCATATGATACACATCATTGACACTGATCACCCGTGGGATGTGTACTCCATCAACTCTGGTCACACTGAGGTCATTTCCTGTCTGGAATGGGACCAGTCAGGTCAGTCATCAGGATTAATTGATAAATCATGCAATGGGTGAAACGTCTGGAACATGTCAAGGTCATATTTCACTCCAAAAATGAAAAATAGTCAACTGTATTTTGCATAAAGAAACATTATGACTCTGACATTATTTGCAAAATAAGCACATTTTAAACTACAAGTTCTTATTACTGTTATGTATTGGTACAATTTTCCCCCCGCTCAATTCTCAATTCTAAATAGGTATTCTAATTATTGTAATACAGCAATTTTAGTCTATTACTGCAATGTAATGATGGTATTTAAATCTGCATCAAATAGAGACGGAACAATAGATGCTACTATATTGTATAAATACTTTACAATTTAAATAAGGTTATTATGAAGACCCTTCTATTTTTAAAAGAAATATTTCATAAGTTTTCATTATAGATTGATGAAAAATGTAAGGGGAAATATAAAATATAGAACCAAAATACTGCAAATCAGGGTTATTATTACCTAAAACTGTTCAAATAATGCTAAAATAAAATAAATAAATATAAATATTACATGAAAAACTCAAACTAAACAAAAATGAGAAATGTTGCCTTGGCAACTAACTGAAATATGCATTAAAATTACTAATTGAAAATAATAGATACAACTGAAATGAGAATTAGAAACCTAGAAATTAAACCAAAAAAGAGAGAAATAAACATGACAAAAACACCTAACAAAATTACTAAAAAAATAAACTAACATTAAAACTGAAAATATAAAAATAAACTAATGAACTAACTGAAAAACTAATATAAAATATGAATAAAAAAACTATAATAGGATATGAATACTACTGAAATAACACTAAATGAAATAAATGATTCATTAAATTAAGAATTAAATGTACCATTTTATTTAGAAATAATTAAATCCATAAATAATGTGTTTTATTGTCATAAGTAAGTCACAATGCAAATAATCATAAAAAAGCTTTATTTTCATTATGCAAAATATAATTTTTTTTCTTTTACTTTTAGATTTGGTGTTAAATGTGGCCCAGACATGTTCATGAAAGGTTTCTCGAGATTCTCCTAAATGGATCTGAAGTGATCTCACTGTTATCATCATGTGGTTGTGTGTTGTGGTCCACCAGGTTCGAGGCTGTTGTCTGCTGATGGTGATGGTCAGATCAAGTGTTGGGGCATGACAGAGCACCTGGTGAACAGCTGGGAGTGCACACAGAGCAGCTCATTGGACGGAGACCCAATCATAGCCCTCTCGTGGTTACACAATGGAGTTAAACTCGCCCTGCATGTTGAAAAGGTAAGGAAATCTCCTTACCACCTACTAACTAAACACACAAACATAACTAACTAACCAACTAACACCCTGATGTTTTTGTTTTTCTTCAGTCTGGCTCTACGAACTTTGGAGAGAAGTTTTCCCGGGTGAAGTTCTCTCCCTCTCTCACGTTGTTTGGCGGAAAGCCCATGGAGGGCTGGTTAGCAGTGACGGTGAGCGGTCTGGTGACTGTGTCACTGTTAAAGCCGAACGGGACTCTGCTGACGGCCAGCGAGAGCCTGTGCAGGCTGAGGGGCCGCGTGGCGGTGGCTGACATCGCCTTCACGGGCGGCGGGAATATAGTGGTGGCGGCCACCGATGGCAGCAGCTCTTCTCCAGTGCAGTTCTATAAAGTGTGCGTGAGCGTGGTGAATGAGAAGTGCCGCATCGACACCGAGCTCTTGCCCTCGCTATTCATGCGCTGTACCACCGACCCGGTCCGGAGGGACAAGTATCCGGCTGTCACACACCTTAAATTTCTCACACGCGAAAACTCAGAACAGGTGAGATGATCAACATCAAGCACACTTGCAAAATAAAAGAACTATATTTTATAATACTGTACATTATAATATTGTGATGCGTAAAATCACTTTATTAGTTGTTTTAAATGTTTGGAATGTAAATATTAAAAATGTTGTTTCAAAAAAATGTTACATTTTAATTTGTTTTAATTTTTAGACAAACCGTATAGATTTATAATATTGTATATATATATATATATATATATTGTTGTTCAGAAGTTTGAGCATGTAAGATTTCATAATAATATTGTGAAATATTATTAAATTTTAAAATAACTGTTTTCTATTGTATGTGATGCAAAGCTGAATTTTCAGCATCATTACTCCAGTCTTCAGTGTCACATGATCCTTCAGAAATCACTCTAATATGCTGGTTTGCTGCTCAAGAAATATTTTTATTGTCACAGCAGTAGAAAACAGTTTTTGTGGAAACCGTGATACTTTTTTTTCAGGATTATTTGATGGATAGAAAGTTCAAAAGAACAGGATCTATTTGAAATAGAATTTTCTTTATAACATGAATGTCTTTATTGTCACTTTTAATCAATTGAATGCATCCTTGCTGAATAAAGTATTAATAAAAAAAATAAAAAAAAGTCTTACAGACCCCAAACTTTAGATCGGTAGTGTACATAATACAATGTCATAATCTAGTATAGATATAGTATCATTTTTGGCTATCAGTGTCTGCCAGAAATTGGATGTTAATTCCCTAATTTTCATGCTATAAGCTGTTTTCCCGTTATTTTATCGTACCATGATTTTTTTGTGATTCCTGTGTTTCTGAAGGTGCTGCTCTGTGCATCCAGTCAGATGGGCAGCATTGTAGAGTGCTGGTCCTTGCGGAAGGAGGGTCTCCCAGTTAATAATATCTTCCAACATCGATCACCTGTGGGTAAGTTACATTAAACCAGATCGTTAAAGTATTACACACTTTTTAAGTTTTAAATGTAAAATGACTATAATGCAATGTTTTTAATATACATATAAACACACACATACATATATATATATATATATAAAGCCTTATTATGCTGCATTAGTTCCCTGGATTTGATTGAAAGTTGCTGATGTCATCAGAAGACAAATGTTTGTTGTTTGTTTTCTCGCCATCTTCAGTGGGTGAAAAGCAGCCAATGATTCTGAAGTGGCGTATCCTCTCGGCGACCAACGATCTGGAGCGTGTGTCTGCTGTCGCTCTGCCTAAACTTCCCATCTCCATCTCGAACACTGATCTCAAAGTCGCCTCAGATACCAAGTTCTTCCCAGGCCTCGGTACGGCTACGTTATCCTTTCTCCTACTTCTAGGAACATAGCTTTAAGATGGCTTTGGTTGATGATTATTTTGTTGTCCTCAGGTCTTGCCCTGGCGTTCCATGACGGCAGCATCCAGATCCTCCATCGCCTTTCCCTGCACACCATGGGAGTGTTCTACGGTTCCTCTGGTTCCTCCCAGCGTGTTGGAGAAGAACCCGCCATTAAACGTCAGAGAGCCGGCGGCCCAACGCTGCACTTCAAAGCTCTTCAGTTCTCCTGGACATCTCTGGCTCTGGTGGGAGTAGACAATCAAGGCAAGGTATGACAGCATGACACCTAGTGATGACAGAAGCACCGTCAGATCTTCAGCCTCAGAGTTCACCTCTGATTTCAGTTGCACATGATCCGAGTGTCTCCATCAATGGGCCAAATGTTGGACATGAACACACTCCTGCGGCACCTGCTGTTCCTCCTGGAGTACTGCATGGTGACGGGATACGACTGGTGGGACGTCCTGTTGCACGCACAGCCCAGCATGGTGCATAACCTTCTGGAGAAGCTTCACGAAGAGTACATGAGACAAAACCAAGCACTCCAGCAGGTAGATCTATTACAGAGATTTAGACTTCAAATCAGTTTTTTTTTTTTTTTTTTTTCAATTTCCATTTTTTTTTTTTTTTCAAATTCTT
>NW_015659405.1:541384-564075 GCF_001515625.1 Sinocyclocheilus rhinocerous | reverse complement strand
TGAAGGTTTTGTCCACCCGTATAGTGGCAGTAAAGGCGTCTCTGTGTAAACTGTCATCTGCCACTGCAGCAAGAGCCTGTGACTTCCACGCTAAACTGCTCCTCATCGCCATCAGCTCCACGCTGAAGTCTTTGCTGAGACCTCATGTGCTGAACACTCCCGACAAGAGTCCTGGAGACCGACTGTCTGAGATCTGTGCCAAAAACACTGACACCGGTAATAACCTGCCACCCAAAAAATGCTTCAGAGTAGGCCTTTTTCCAATTATTAATTAATCGTCAGATCATTGTTATTTAATTTAATCACAATTATTTAAGAATCATAATTGTGCGGCTTATATTTCAGTTATATTTTGTCATCCAAATAATAGAATAATAATAGAAAATTATTATTTATTTTCACAGCAAGTAAATCATAAAAAGTAAATCAAAGTAAATTAAAAAAATTATGTATTAGGCTTACATTGTAACTGTATGACAATTACTTTTACATTGTATGCGGTGACTTTTACAGCTGCTCTGCAAAATTTCAGAGGCAACTTCCATTAATTTCAGTAGGAATTTGTGCAGTTGGGAGTTTCATGCAAGGGCGAAAAAGTTCCCCCTGCAGATTCTGCTAATATTCAAGTTGTTCTTGTGGATTTGCCGCACTGACCAACAGAAAAGTGCTTGGTTTGAGTGACATCTGTTTGAGCAGTGCTTCATACTTTGCTACACTATTGACCAGTGTTGTGGAAAGTAACTTTTTAAAAGTAATGCATTACAATATTGAGTTACTCCATAAAAAAGCAACTAATAAAGTCACTTTTTTATTAAGGAAAGTAATGCATTACGTTACTTTTGTGTTACTTTTTGTCACCTATGCAGGGCTTGATTTCAGTAAATAAATGAGAAAACAAAGTAAGTTGCATTAATTATTTGAAATAGTAACTCAGATATTTCATTGTAAATTTAAAAGTAATGCATTACTTTACTAATTACTTGAAAAAAGTAATCTGATTACATAACTCACATTACTTGTAATGCGTTACCCCCAACACTGCTATTGATAATAGAATGAATTGTTTTTTGCTTGCGAGGTTTTTTGAATGTGAATGCAGCTCAATGGTGATTTCTGATCATTTAATGTGTTCAGACATTGATAAGGTGATGATCAACCTGAAGACGGAGGAGTTTGTTCTGGACGGACCACCCCTCCAGTCCCTCCAGCAGCTCATTCAGTGGGTGGGAGACTTTGTCCTTTATCTGCTGGCCAACCTACCCAATCAGGTGAGCTCAACTTGGCGGCCTATACCAGCAGTCATTGTGCTGCTTGTTTTGAGAGTTTAACATGGTGCTTTATGACTGAATATCTTTGCAGGGCTCCATTGTGCGTCCAGGGTTCGGGTTCCTGCGGGACGGTGCATCTCTGGGGATGCTCAGAGAGATGCTGGTGATGATCCGTATTTGGGGCCTGCTGAAACCAGGCTGTTTGCCCATCTACACGGCCACATCTGACAATCAGGACAGCATGTTTCTGCTCTTCCGCCTGCTAACCAAACTCTGGCTCTGCTGTGAGTTAAACCCTCTGTCACGCTTTGAGCCAACATGTCAGTTGAGCTGTTAAAAAATGAACTCCGTTTTGCTGTTTTCTTTTGACTGGCAGCTCGAGATGAGAGTCACCCGCAGGACCCTGATGAGACGTTGATTGATGAGTGCTGTCTGCTGCCCAGTCAGCTCCTGGTACCCAGCATGGACTGGCTGCCCATCAACGATGGTGTCATCACTAAGATCCAGAGCAAACACCCGCTCAGACTACAGTTCGGCAAACCGTACACCCTGCCTGGAGTCAACCCCAACGCACAGGTGGAGGTGTTCAGGTGAGCCTTTATGGGTTTCCTAAAGGGATAGTTCACCCAAAAATTTCAATTAGTGTTGTCACAATAGAAATATTTCAGTAGTCAATACCAGTAAAATTTCACAGTTCTCGATACCAATTTCGGTATCATAGAGTACTGTAACTATTTTATTTTAATATTTTTCTATTTAACTATTTAACTAATTAAATTAGTTAAGTATTAATGCTATTAAAAATTGTAAGTAAATAATACATTAAAACATTAGCTTGTAACTTTCAAATATTCTTCAAGTAAGTAAACAGTGCATTAAAAAGATCAAATGAAAAGTTTGTAATCAAAACTAAGAAATGCATTAGAGGTAACAGAAAAAGTGTCAGGTCTATTGCACTTGTACTGCAAGACTTAATGCACAGATCTATTCTGGCACATCAGATTAGTTTTGTCCCATCCGTTGCTGTGATTACCGTTGTGTGTCAAACATCGCCATTTCAGATTCAGTCCCACATTTTAATATGGTCATCACTCCTGAAACTTTGCAGTGTGTACTTAGCAGTATGAAAACTAAATCTTTATTCAAATCATGAAAGGGTCATATAGAGAAATTGTGCAAAAAGCAATCCTTTTATAATCAATGCGGTTATCAATTCAGCCCGCAGTGCAAGCTCACTGACTAAGTGAAAACTCACATTATAATCGAAAAATCTGTTTATTGTGCACAATGAGTCTCTTATTTACATAGTGTTTATATTTTGTTGGTTGTAATGAACAATTCGCGAGCGAGCAGAGCTCACGCTGAATAAACCCTGGCCATATTGAGCGGATTCTGATTGGCCATTAGGTTAACATGCTCTAAAACATGTTGGTGATTGGCTACAATGCTCAACGCTGTAAAAACACAGTGTAAATAGAAACCTCTGATGCTTTTCACAGAGCGCTCACAGACATATGGGAGCTAGGGCTGTGCAAAAAATCGAATTTGATTTTTTGCCCGGCCCTAATGGGAGCATATCATCACGTTTCTAAATGTATTGATTTGCATTTAGCGTAGTACCGGTACTTTTGACAACACTAATTTCAGTTGTTCACTAATGAAAGTTAAGAACTGGGCAGCCAAGCTCCAAAATGGCTGAATCCATACTATTTGTGACGGGAACTAATTTGACAGAAAATTGTCTAATAAAAGGTTTAATTGTTGCTAGTCATTAGTGCATTACCGTTTTGGTGGTGTTGTTTCAGAAGTCCAGCATCTCAGAGGATGGACCACCTGCGATGTTTACATCTGGGCATCTCTCCAACAGAAGATAGCAAAGCCTGCACCAGGTATCACTTGAAATGAAATTTTCTTGAATTAAAATTTTGACAACAAATTAGTTCATAAAGATTTTTTTATTTAATAAAATGTGTATTTTAATTCTTGAAATGAAATTATATGAAACTCTACACTTAAAATGTTATTATGTATATTAGGGCTGTCAGTTTAATGTGTTAATTTAATTAGTTATGGAAAACGCAGTTAACGCACTGGCCCCACCACCAGACCTGTACGTCATCTTACCTTTCATACAGTTGACTGTTGACAAACATGATGCAGGGCAACAAGTATGTAGTCCATAAATGCAGTTATGTGCCCCTAAAAATCAAGATACTGGGCCAAAAATAAAAAAAATGTTGCTGTATGAGTTTCTGTCTAATATTTATATCATATGATGATAAGCGATATCACACGGAGTGCTGTTTTTGTCCCGAATAGCACGAGTGCAAATGTGATTTTATACAACCGTTCAGTAAATAAGAAGTTAATGTTGTTGTGTTACATTTTAAACACCATATTGTCTGCTTTTGCTCCGTTTTGCTGACGCAAAGATGACCTATTAAAGCCACAGCAGAACTGTTGTGCGTCTCTGAGCAACACACAATTCCTGAATGAACCCGCATTTGAACGAATTGGGTGAACCAATGATTCAATGGCCCATCATAAAGAGAGCCATTTACTTCATTCCTGAATAAATCAGTTGTTTGAATGAACTGAATGAATGAATGACCACATACTGGTAAGTTTCTTATTTAGAGTATAATTTCATTAAAACATAATTTCATGTTTACAAATTAATAAAAAAACGAATTAAAGCAATAGTAAAGGAAAAAAATATTTCTAAAGTTTCTTTTTATAATATCTATTTCATGCTTTTCTCATTTAACACAATAATGGCTTCAGCATCATTACTCCAGTCTTCAGTGTCACATGATCCTTTAGATATCATACTAAAATTATTATCAATGTTGACATTAGTTGTGCTGCTTATTGGTTTTGTGGATACTGTGGTAATTTTTTTCAAGATTCTCTGATAAATAGAAAGTTCAAAAGAACAGCATTTGTTTTCATTTTTTTTGTAACATTATAAATGTCTTTTCTGTCACCTTTGATCCATTTAATGCATCCTTGATGAATAAAAGTATTAAAATCTTACTGATCAGAGAGAGAGAAGTTTTGATGACTGCTTTTTAAAAACAGTTTGTGAAGGATAAAGGCAATAAATGAAATTACTTTTCATACAAAAATAAGACTTTTAAACCAACTGTGTTGCGCTACGCTCTTTTTTTTTTTTTTTAAGCCTGCAAATCTTTCATCTACACATGATGCTGGCGTCTGTACAGAGACTCTGTCTTCACAGACTATATTTAGCAGCACTCCTCAATGAGTCTCTCTGGTCTGTTTAGGTGTGGCTGTGTCACCATGTTGATAACACAATAATGGCTTTAAATGATCGTTTTTAGGGAATTTCTCAGCCAAATTTGATGTGCGATTAATAAGCGATTAATTAATAGCCACACTGTGTAATTAATTAGAGTAAAAATTTTAATAATTGACAGCCCTAAAAAAAAATTTAAAAAAAAAAAATATATATATATATACTGTATATATATATACTGTATTTCACAGACTATATTTAGCAGCACTCCTCAATGAGTCTCTCTGGTCTGTTTAGGTGTGGCTGTGTCACCATGTTGAGATCCCCAAATAAAACCAACGCCATGAGACAGTGGGAGCAGCGCTGGATCAAGAACTGTCTGTGTGGAGGTCTCTGGAGAAGAATCCCATCCACACTAACATAAGGACCAGACCGCCTGAAAAGTGGGGAAATGTTACAGCTACATGGATCTCTCATTGTGAATGATATATAGATCTATATAGCAAAGCAGTCTTTATTTACGTAGAAACGTCCTGCAAGACTGGGTTTTCTCCCAGCCACAGTGTCTGCTAGAAAGAGTGAATAATGTCTTATTTTTTTGCTGTTGTAAATATGAACTATGCATTTTGTTTTATAAAGTTGTAGTACGTAATAAACATTTTTGTAATTAAATAAGTTTTGTTCATCATAAAATTGTCTGTCAACCATAGGGAGGTGCTAAACCTGACAAATACAGTCATGTTATACATCCATCATACTTATTCGCTGGCAAATCAGCATAATGCGTTACATCAGTAGATACAAAAGATGCCCTACTGATCCTGCCCACAGCAGACCATTAGAATGATCACATACCTGTTGACAGCCACTTCAATAACAGCACTATTTAACTGCAGGGACAGTATGAGGATGCGTCCACAGGAATCGATGGGAAATCAGGGGGAAAAGTGTGTCGGCCAGCCACTGTGCTTTGGCTCTAATTCAAGAGGTCATCACGGCACGGGGTGCTCCTCAGAGACATGGCCAGCGGGCCGTCAAAAATCATTTCAAGATCAGAATGCCCCAAAGGTCATTTAAAAACGTATACATACAGACTATTTTTTTTAATTGTAATGATTTTTAATGGATTTTTCATTCTTCATATTAAATTTGGAGTCAGTAGTTTTTTTAAATTTATTTATTTACATAATTTATCATGAGAGCCACATATGATGTGTTGCCCTCTCCAAAAAACTTGCAGGTATGGTGTGGACAAGACCCAGCCGGCCACTTGTGTGCAGCCCTGGCAAACCTCAGACATATCCTGGTGGGTTGTAAGACCAGCCTGACACGGGGATGGTACACATGGCGCCACAATCAAGTACTGAAGTGCTTGGCGGCAGCAATAGAGACCAAGAGAGTGTCAACAAACGCCATCCCCCAAAATGCAAAGAATACCTTAACAAAAAGGCAGTCCTTTGTTAGGGAAGGGGAGAAAAAGCGGGCTAAGTGCCTGTCCCCTGACGCAGGCCAGCTGAATATAGCCAGGGACTGGGAAATGCGAGTCGACTTAATCCACAGATTAATTTTCCCATTCGAAATTGCAGTCACCAATCTGTGCCCAGACCTGGTTCTCTGGTCCAACTCCAGTAGTATCATCATAATAGTCGAACTGACAGTCCCTTGGGAAGAGGCCATTAACGAGGCCTTTGAAAGGAAGAAGCTGCGACATGCCAACTTAGCAGCTGAGGCAGAGGAGCGGGCCTGGACAGTGAAAGTATACCCGGTGGAAGTGGGCTGCAGGGGCATTGTGGCTAGCTCCACTAAAAGGCTGCTGAAGGAGTTGGGCATCAGAGGACAGGTCCAGCGGAGGATAGTCAGGGAACTGGCCACTGTCGCTGAAAGAAGCAGCCACTATTTCTGACGAGATGCACTATTATTGTTCCCCAGTCACGCATAAAGCAATTGTAAATTCACAACTGATTATTGGGTATTAAGGCAAGTACCACGGACATGGATTAGGCCATGATCCTGGATTCTTGCTGAACCAAAATCAGAGCGTAACAATTGCTGCGTCTCGCTGTGTTCTGCTCACAGTGAAGGGAAAATGTTCTACGGTGCGGCTAAATGGTGCTGAATATTGGGATCATAACACCTAGTCCTATCATGCAAACTTTATTTGTTTGAAAGAAATTAATACTTTTTTTAAGGCGTGACACTAAAGATACCGTTTCGAAATATTTTTATTTCAAACAAATGCTGTTCTTTTGAACTTTACATTCGTCAAAGACCCCGGGGAAGATAATTTCAGTGTTTACAAAAAATAAGCAACATTATAATAATCAGAAATGTTTCTTGAGCAGCAAATCAGCATATTAGAATGATTTCTGAAGGATTCAAATAAAAAGCAGTAATTTAAAATTGTAATAAAATTTCGCAATATTACTGTTTTTACTGTATTTTTGATCAAATACATGCAGTCTTGGTGAGAATAATAGACTTCTTTCAAAAATATTTTAAAGATTTATTTCATTTTTACCACCCCAAACTTTTGAATGTATCTTCTATATACTTAAAGTGTATTTAAAACCGTGGTACATTATTGATAGGCACTACTGAAGAAAATTTTGTAAATGTTATTCATGAAAGATAAAAATATTAAGTACCAAGATAATTTGGCTTTTTATATTGAGTGCAGGTCTAAAAATGCAGTAAGTTTTGTGTGATGGGTAGGTTTAGGGTAAGGGGATAGAAAATACAGTTTGTACAGTAGAAAAACCATTACCTTTAAGGATTGTCCCCATAATGATTTGTGTGACTCTGCGTGTGTGTGTGTGTGTGTGTGTGTGTGCAGGCACGCATGTGTTTAATCGATTTAGATGAGACATTATAGAACAGATCTGTGTCATTTATTCCATCTTCACAATTTAAAGGAATAAAACATGCAATCGACATCTTTGATTATTTGGTGGTCCCTAACAGGGCTGAAAGGGAAAATGTTTGTAAGGCTACAGGAAACGGGGCATTATGAGGTTTAGAGGTGTTCATGTGTGTTTTCATCCTGCCACTGGGCATAAGTTAAACCAGTCCCTACCCTTCCCACCCCACCCTGTTATAGTTACCTGTGCAGTAGCATGTTACCACTGCTGGAGGAGATCAGAGCAGATCACACTCAGAAGATGCTTAGGAATGCTGCCACACCTGATGACTGCTGAGGATGGAACGATTTTACATTAAGATCAATGGACGCAGCTTCATGCATTGACAAATCATTTGATATCTTATAGTGCGGTCCTTCTGCTACTGAAGCCCCTCAGATAGCCTGGATGTCTGACTGCAGAAGAGCAGCTGGAACAGCAGCTCAGTGAGTTGAGGAATATTGTGGTTGGCTCCAGCAGTCAGGCACATAACAGGAGTCCACGGCTGCGTGATTGTTCCGTGGAAAACGTGAGCAGAAAGAGGAATGTGAACTGAACGAGCTGCAGTCTAAACCTCGTGAAGAAGGAATACGCTGGGAACTGTCACTCAGGATATCCCCGTTCCGTCAGGGAATCGCCTGTTTTTGCAGTCAAGGTGAGATTTTCCCGGTTTTCTACCTGCATGATGCACAGCAGCAGAATAAACAACGTCCCGACGCGACCAGAACGCTGCCATTGTAATTCAGTGTGGGAATTAAAGCGCGCGCGGGTACGGTCGCGTCGCGTCGCGTCCAGTGGAGATGCGGTATTATTACGATAAATGATCACTGAGGTTGTCGCAGTGACACTGCTGTACGGCAGCGATTCTAGTTTTACATAACAAACAACATCTCAGTCGCACTTTACAGCGTGAGTCAAGATGATATTGGGCAGGCAAGTCTATGTAAACATGAGTATGGCTCTCGTTATGGACTGCAGGTCATTCAGCGCACTGATGGCCAGTGATTCTCTCAAGCTCTCAGCTCATCTGACAGCTGATCAATTCCTGAGCGATTAAAAAACTCCTGCCATTCTATTCACCACTGCAATCATAGTCACACAGTCAGTCATTTTGCATACTTATTTGTTTCTACCTACCTACCTAAAATTCAAAACATTAGGCTACATATGAATTAATATTTTATATTTATTTTATACCAATGAATATGTCCAGTTTTATATTACTGTATTTACTATTTATATAGCCTAGTCAATTTTATAAATGTAATAATATTGGCATTATATATATAATCTATCTATTTAAATTCACAATATTACATATAAATTAATATTTTATATTCATTTTATGATTTATTTTACATTAATTAATTCATAACATTTTATATTACTGTATTTACTATTTATATTTAATCCACAATTAAAAAAGGTTGTAGAGCCAAACACTTTAATAATAATTATATATAATTAGATTAAATTATATTAATTTAAATTAATATCATTTAATATAATTACAATTAAAATTAAAAAATAAATTGTTTATTTAAATTAGATTATATTAATATTAAATTATATTAAATTTCTATTCCGTGAAAAATAATCAAGGTGTTACATTGTGTCAATTTACATTAATTAATTCATAACATTTTATATTACTGTATTTACTATTTATATTTAATCCACAATTAAAAAAGGTTGTAGAGCCAAACACTTTAATAATAATAGAGAGTTAATATAGAGATGAAAGAGTATAGAGATGAAAGAGATCCACACTCCTCCAGATTCAGCCAAAAAGGCTTATTATATTTATTGCTCAGAGGTCACAAAAATATGTTCAAAAAAGTGCAAATGTGCAGAGGTGCAGAACGTTTTCGGGTATTAACCCTTCCTCAGTGCCAAATATAATAAGCCTTTTTGGCTGAATCTGGACGAGTGCGGATCTCTTTCATCTCTATTTATATTTAATAAATGTAATAATATTAGCATTATATAAATAATTTTATATATACAATTTTATATTATTATATTTACTATTACATGTAGCCTATATGTAATTATCTATCTAAAAATTAAAATTAAAAAATAAATTGTTTATTTAAATTAGATTATATTAATATTAAATTATATTAAATTTCTATTCCGTGAAAAATAATCAAGGTGTTACATTGTGTCAATGTAATCAGAATTGCCAGTGAAATCTTTGCCATATTTCTCATCATCAGTGACTTTTCTCATGATGTGTGAACATTAGTGAAACTGATCTGTCTCATTCTTATCTGATTACATTATTGATTTTTCCTGAGTCTCTTCACTTCAAGTGTATAATAATTCTGCCTTGACTGGTTATCGTGGCTTGAAATTTTTATCGACCCATGTATTGTTCCGCAGTGTCTTGGGCCAATTTGCTTGGATTCTTGGGACAGACCAGGGTCAGAAAGTAGCTGTGTTGCACAACTCACTCTTTAACCCCACTTTCACAGGAAACAGATTTGTGTGAGAAACCCAGTCAAGTTTAATTAACTTTCTCCGCAGTCAAAGCCCCGTGCTGTGAGTATGTGTGTCTTTTTTGGAAAGAACTCAGTGCCTATGGATTCCTCCCTAAAAGTCACACACACACACACACACACACAGAGAGAGAGAGAGAGAAATCTTTTGCCTGTGAGACATATGCGGCTCTTCGAGATAAACAGAGCTCCCAGTCTTGAAAACAGGCTCCCTGCTAATTTCAGCAGAGCCTCGCTCACTCCCACTCGAGAAGTTGGGAAAGTCTTCAAGTGCCTTGTTTAGTTGATTTGGCAGAGAGCACAAAACATTCTCTCTATGCCTGCTCAAACAATAGCCCACATCAACATTTGTTGATTATGCTCTTTTGAGAATATTCTTAAAGGAGCTGTTTATTTAATATTTTTTTCCTCAGGCACACAGTCTGTTATCCATTTATTCAGGTGGGCCTCATTCTGATTCAGATGAGACAATAATAATTTGAACATTTTTGTGCAGGCCTTTTCCTGTGGATAGAATTTAACCAAAGGCCACATATTTTTGTTTATGCAGGGGTTGTGTATGCAGAGATGCTGAAGAAGGGAATCGCTTCTCACTCTTCTCTAATAATAATAATAATAATAACAACATGTACTTAATCGCACGCTTGTTACTTATTCTAGAATAATTCTTTCTTCAGGCTGAATTTCTTGATATAATTAAAGGGGTCATATGATGCGATTTCATTTTTTCCTTTCTCTTTAGAGTGTTACAAGCTCTTGGTGCATAAAGAAGATCTGTAAAGTTGCAAAGACTAAAGTCTCAAATCCAAAGAGATATTCTTTATAAAAGTTAAGAGTTAGCCACACCTACCTAAAACGGCTCGTTCGAACACGCCCCCACATACAGTGGGGCAAAAAAGTATTTAGTCAGCCACCAATTGTGCAAGTTCTCCCACTTAAAAATATATATATATATATATATATATATATATATATGCATATATACAGTATATACACACTGTAAAAATTATATTTCAAAGTTTTAAATAAAACAAAGATGATTACAGTATACTAGAGTTATACTGTAACTCCTAGAATGGACAAAATTAACTTAAAATTAAAATTTAAGCAGATATAGACTTTTAGGGAGCTGTAAGAATTTCTGGGAAAAACAGCCCAAAAATAAAAATGACGTCAAATCTTTTAATGGGGTTCTTAAAATGAACTCATGTGTTGACAGAATAACTTCAGAAGACCAGCACCATGATGACTGCACGTGAAAAAATCAAGAAGAAACCGCCCAAAGACAGTCTGACGCTACTACCCTGCTTCTATTTTGTAGAGGTGTGTGCCACCATTTATTACCAGTTTAATACTTCAATAGAGCAATTAATCTCAGGTAATTACATTACACACTAATTACATTACATGACAGCAGTCAGTTTGAGTGTGCTACAGTGTTTACCTTCCACCACATTGTCAGCCCAGGAGTACAGTACTCTGTGCTGACATTTAACAGCCATCTGCCACAGTTACTCTACAGTAATTAAACTGTGCTCTGGTGTTGATATGTTTGTGCATTATCAATATTTACTATCTGTTCATACTTGAGAAAAACTGTCAATTTAGTTCTTTTAAAATTGATAAAGACTATCGCATTATACACACTCTCTCTCTCCTGAGAAAATAGCTACCCATTGTGGCGTCCTCCATGGTGTCACTGTACTTTCTGGAACTGACGGATGTGCTCCAGCCGGCGCAGGTGGGATTCCGCTGCCATGACCGGTCACTCAGCATGCCGTTTGTGGACAGCGGTGATGAGCTCATCCCTCTGCTCATGCTCCTGAGTCTGGCGTTCGCCGGCCCTGCTGCCTCTGTGAGATGAAAGCAATCACGACAACTTCATTGCATTTAATTCTTTGTAACATTTGTGACCTAAATAGTCAGGGTTGTTTAAGGAATAGTTCACCCAAAAATGTTGTCATCATTTACTCACCCTCCACTTGCTCCAAACCTGTATGAGTTTCTTTCTTCTGTTGGACATAATAGAAGATATTTTGAAGAATGAGGTAACCAAAGAGTTGATGGTCCTCATTGACTTCCATAATATTTAGTTTCCATACAATGGAAGTCAGTGGCTACCGCCAACTGTTTGGTTACCTCATTCTTCAAAATATCTTCTTTTGTGCTCAACAGAAACTCATAAAGGTTTGGAACAACTTGAGGGTGAGTAAATGATGACAGAATTTTCATTTCATTCAATCTCTTTAAAGTCAACATAGTTACTATCTGTTCATACTTGAGAAAAACTGTCAATTTAGTTCTTTTAAAATTGATAAAGACTATCGCATTATACACACTCTCTCTCTCCTGAGAAAATAGCTACCCATTGTGGCGTCCTCCATGGTGTCACTGTACTTTCTGGAACTGACGGATGTGCTCCAGCCGGCGCAGGTGGGATTCCGCTGCCATGACCGGTCACTCAGCATGCCGTTTGTGGACAGCGGTGATGAGCTCATCCCTCTGCTCATGCTCCTGAGTCTGGCGTTCGCCGGCCCTGCTGCCTCTGTGAGATGAAAGCAATCACGACAACTTCATTGCATTTAATTCTTTGTAACATTTGTGACCTAAATAGTCAGGGTTGTTTAAGGAATAGTT
Organism: Sinocyclocheilus rhinocerous; assembly: GCF_001515625.1. Lineage (NCBI taxonomy): Eukaryota > Metazoa > Chordata > Actinopteri > Cypriniformes > Cyprinidae > Sinocyclocheilus > Sinocyclocheilus rhinocerous. Next base: position 551,513 of record NW_015659405.1, on the reverse strand, counting down.
CACCCAAAAATGTTGTCATCATTTACTCACCCTCCACTTGCTCCAAACCTGTATGAGTTTCTTTCTTCTGTTGGACATAATAGAAGATATTTTGAAGAATGAGGTAACCAAAGAGTTGGCGGTAGCCACTGACTTCCATTCTTCAAAATATCTTCTTTTGTGCTCAACAGAAACTCATAAAGGTTTTGAACAACTTGAGGGTGAGTAAATGATGACAGAATTTTCATTTCATTCAATCTCTTTAAAGTCAACATAGGCACGTTGTTCTAAAGAAAACAAATTTCTTTACATTCTGTCAAAATGTAATAACTTGCTTCTCCACAGAAAAGACACAACCTTAGGCCAAAGTTATATATTTGTTTACATTTAATATCTGAAATAAATGTATTAGATTTAATCATCCTCAAATTACATTTACACATGCCAAAGTCAAATTTTGATGAACAATTGTATAATTCTGTCATTTTCTTATGGCGTTAAAAGTTGGACAAAACAGCGCAAGCGAATTACAGTACTGCGCACACAGTGACAAAGCTCGCACGTTAAAATGTAAACCTGAAGAAATGGCAAATTCCAAACTCGAGCACAAAAAATATTATTGTGTACACACATATACATGCTGTGAGGACAAATAACAAAACCGCGAGCAGAACCCACACACGCGAGTAATGTCTACACACGTGCGCAGATCTGAACCCTTCATGCACAAGAGGTTTTGACAGGCAGGGGGCGGGGCCCAAACATATGCTTGTTGTGTTCGCAAATGCTATTGGCTGCTGGCCAAATCCAGTATTGGTTGGCTGCTCGTCATCTGACTGGCTGTTGATTGGCTGTTGTTGGTCTTCTCCTGACGAGGACGAACGAAACAAATGGGAGGACTTGGAATTGGATAAAATAAAAAAAATTAAAAAACTTGGAATTGGATAATGGCAGACAGTAAAGAGGTAAGTTTTCTTTCTTTACAAATTCCATTAATATCTTTTAACATGATCGTTAACAAATCTTAATGTGCTACCTCCTTAGTTGGTTCACTCTAAATAGTCAGTGTCTTTTTTGTCCCTCATTGTATACATATCTATCAGTCAGACGACTAGCAGCCAATCAATACAGGATTTTGCCAGCAGCCAATAGCATTTGCGAAAACAACACGCATATGTTTGGGCCCCGCCCCCTGCCTGTCAAAACCTCCTGTGCGTGTAGGGTTCAGCTCGTGCGTGTGTTTTGATCTGCGCACACATGTAGACATTACTTGCGCGTGTGGGTTCTGCTCGCGATTTTGTTATTTGTCCTCACAGCATGTATATGTGTGTACACAATCATATTTTTTGTGCTCGAGTTTGGAATTTACCATTTCTTCAGGTTTACATTTTACGTGCGAGCTTTGTCACTGTGCGCGCAGTACTGTAATTCGCTTGTGCGCTGTGTTCATGCGCTTGTGCTGTTTTGTCCAACTTTTAATGCCATATTTTCTCTTGTTGTCTTGTGTTCAGATCATGATAGGTGAAGGTCTACTGTATTGTATGCAGTCCAAACTGAAGGTCCGTCCAGGGATTGAGGGAAGCATAAATGCTGGTGGATGTAATTTTAACTCTTTCCTGCGGAGAACCGTTCGTTTTGTTGGTATGTAACACTTCTTTTTGCATTTTAAGCCAATTCTATATCACAAAAACCCAGTGTGTTTGATGGTAAAATATGAAGGGGTTGAATCTGTGGGAAGTTTAGTGTGGCTTTACAGTGTAATTGTATAATATCATAAATTATATATTAATGAAGTATTATAATAAAGTATAATTTTAGTTGTTTACAATGTAATTTTTACTGTAGAAGTTTAAAAATAAATGACAATTATTTGTATTTTGCAACTTCAGAGGAAATTTTATTGTGATCTGCTGTAAAATTGTATACAGCTATAGCATTTTTATTGTAAGAAATGATTACAAAACTAGAAAAAAACTTGCATTTCTGAAACTGCAACACTAAAAATCTGAACAGGAGTGATGCAGATGAACATTATGTAACATGAGTCAGGCACAGAGTGTTACATGAAACTGACGAAATGAGTCATCAATGTTTCATTCCTCATGATCTGTCTCTTCTTCTAGGGGTTCATGTGTTCGGTCTTTGTGCAACAGCACTGGTTACTGATGTCATCCAGCTGGCCACTGGCTACCACACACCATTCTTTCTCACAGTGTGCAAACCCAATTATACCATCCCAGGTGTGTCCTGTGACAAGAACCCTTACATCACCAAAGACATTTGCTCTGGCCAGGATCAGCATGCTATTCTGTCTGCCAGGTAATTGCATGTTTAGCTACTGAATAACATCTGATTATGTGATTTACTGTGATCAACTTTGACAGCCTTGTACAGTCACCATTTTCTTTCACCCTTTTGTGGTTTTCTTCCTGTAGAGCACTCCCTACTCACCTCTTTTTTTAAACCTATAAACATTTGACATTGACTTCTGCTGCATATCTGGTCTAGACTTACTCTAGATGTTTGCTTTCCTTTATGACAGGAAAACCTTCCCTTCCCAGCATGCAACCCTCTCTTCCTTTGCTGCTGTTTATATTTCAGTAAGTCTCTTCGATACCATTTATATATATATATATATATATATATATATATATAATATATAGAAATGAAGAGTGTTTAGTACAGTTTAAACTGATTGTACTGTCGATAGAAATAATGAACAGCCAACATAATAGATGTGCATGGAAAAGACATATCACATATGCATTGACACAAGTAATAGATTTCAACACGGATCATATTTTTAAGAAGGATGTGATTTAATATGCTCTGTTGCGTTATGTTTGCTAGATTAGAGAAAGTCTAATTATAGGTAAGTGCTTCACATGTCTAGCTATTTGGCAGGATACACTTCAAGCAACAGACGTAGGGATAAGTTGTTACTGCTTCCCACCTTGCGCTTGTCAGACTGTCAGAAGCTGCAAGGCAGCGTGTTATTAATTTGCACATGACAGCTGGAGACCTCTACTGCTCTCTGCTCTTCTAGATGTACTTCAACTCAACAATCTCTGATAGCACCAAGCTGCTCAAACCCGTTCTGGTGTTTGCCTTTGCCATTGCGGCTGCGTTGACGGGACTCACTCAGATCACACAGTACCGCAGTCACCCTATTGATGTTTACGTTGGGTTCTGTATTGGTGCTGGTATTGCCGCATACCTGGTAAGTTATTGGTTTGCTGATGTATTTTTTCAGATGTGGTGTAGTGTATTTGGTCAGCCATCCTCCATGTAATGTCTTTTGACATGTTGCTATTGAGCGTTTTGTGCTATTGAGTGATTTACCCAAGTAGATGTTCCTGCATCAAATTCCATGTTGGTAGATTTTAGAGTTTGAGGTTGGGCAAAGCCTACATCTGGGGATAGGGGCTTAAACAACATTCAGCAAACTGTTCTGTCAGGACTAGAGCTATGACAGTTTACTTTTGTAAGGCAGACGCTTCAATGCTAAATAAAAAGGATGCAACATTCAGTGCATTCAAGATATACATTTCACAAAGTCATGCATTACCTGGGAACTGGACCCATTGGACTCTGGTGCTGCTAGTGCAATGCTTTACTGTTTGAGCTACAGGAACACTGTTTGATTGTATTTTTTTGCAACACTCCAGGAACACATCCTACATGGCAAAATCACATTTTGGGTATTCCTAGCTCGGGGGTTTTCACACCATTTCTGGAGCCTCCCCAGCACTGCACATTTTGGATGATTCCTTTTGCTATGCCTTATTTCAAAGGCTGCGTCCTCTGGAGATTGCATTTGGTGGCCACATACATCATTGAGGCTGTCTCAATTCAGAAAAGTAACCATTACATTCCAAAGTAAGAAAGAAATTACAGTAATTCACACCTCAGAAAGAATAAATGTTATAATGTTTTTTTGTAACGAGACATCCTCAATGACGTATACGGCCAACAAATGTGACCTCTGGAGGGTGCAGCCTTCAAAATGACATTGATTCCCAGGGAACACAAAAACTGATACGGGGTTATAAAACATAAATGCCACTGAAAGCAATATAAGTCACTTTGGATCAAAACATCCATCAAATGAGTGACTGTGATTTGGCCAATTAGAATTATGGATCAACACTAGAACAATATTCCTGTTTAACAAACATACTACTAATCCTGTCCTTAACACCAACCCTAACCTTGGTTGATATGAATGTTGTACAAGCTCCTACCCCAGCCCTAAGCCTAACCCTAAACTGAACTGGTTGAGAGGAATGTTCTTTTTTGTTCAGAACTAATCAATGTAATGAAGCCACTTTAGTTTAAAACTTTAAATCATTCCAGGCTTTCCATGCTGTTGCCAACTTCAAATCTCCAGAGGACACTGTCATCCCACAACCCCCTCCTCTGCAGAAAGATGCTTTGAGGGCTCTGGCCCAGAGAGGCCACGACTCTGTCTATAACAAAGGCCACGCCTCTGAGAGCAATGAGGAAATAACATCACCAGCATCTCTAGATGGGCTGAACCGGCCTGTACAGCGGGAGAAAACCTCATTGGGAAGCTTAAAGAGAGCCAGTGTGGACGTGGAACTACTGGCACCTCGCAGCCCAATGGGTAAGGAGACAATGGTAACCTTCAGCAACACATTACCCCGTGCTACAGCTCCAGAGGAGCCAACGAGGCGTGTAGTGACAGTACCTGTTCCAGTACCACTGGACCCCATGCGGTCACAGCAATTAGTTTCTGAATGGAAGCAAAAGTCAATGGCGATGAGAGGCGGCAGCTTGCCCGATGAGGACACCAGCGAGCAGGGCTCAGAAGAGGATAGCGTCCACTCTTCAGTCTATTCGTCAGTTCAACAATCAGCCAAACCTGCTAACCCACCTACAGATGCAAGAATAGTGATGCCCCCTCGTCCCCCAGCACAGCCCTCGGTCCCCCCGCCTGTGTCCCCTAAAAGCGCCAGCACTCGGGCCAAATGGCTGTCCATCACAGAGAAAAGTGGTGCTAATATTCCAGTTCTTAAGGCAGGAAATCAGCCTCGGATCATGCAGGTCATTGCCATGTCAAAGCAACAGGGACTCCTGTCAGGATCAGCCAAATCCTCAGAGACTTCGTCCTCTTCTGGTACCTCATCCATCACAGGCACAGAATCATCACCTAATCATTCAGAACTTGATAGCAGTTCAGGCATCATCACGGTTGATGCCCACGCCCCCCACCACCCTGTAGTTCGTATGACCTCCAACCCCAATAACCCCTGGGAGTGGAGAGGATCTTCTGATGGAAACACAACCGAGTCGTACGAGCTTAAAAATCTCAACCGTGAGGGTTCCTGCAGTTACCGTAACGTCAGAAGCATCTCTCCTTGCTCCTCCGCCAGTGTGGCTGACCACGGGCCGGCCCAGCCTCCTCAACCTCCCCAGCCACCACTTCCCCCTCAACTCCCACTGGTGGGTCAAACCTCAGAGGGTCGCAGTCTGCGCCGCAAGACCCCTCTAGTTCTGCTGGATAGGGAGGGCAATCTGAACCACACTGAACAGGTCAACTACTATAAAAAGCTACAAAGTGGCAGGTATTTCAAAGAGTGACAATGTGCTAACATATATTGGAGCACAACTACACTTTTTGGTCTTTGGGTTTTAATTACGTGATTTGATTCCATGAGGGATATCTGAATAACCGGATCCACTACACTTTGAGTTAGTAGAGCTTTTGAGAGATGCTGCTTCTGACGACTTAAGAGCACAATGGTTTTTGTCCTCTGAGGGCAAACCAAATTACATTATCAAAATTCCCATCAGTTGTATTGCGTTTACATAATATCCATATTATCCAATTTCTACAAGGCAGATTGTAAAATAAGGTTTGGGTTTATTTTATCGCTGCTCTGTTTGTTCACACTTGACTCTTACTTGTGACTGAGATGTCAAGTTGAATTTATGTGTATGTTTGTTTTTTCGCATGATTGTTCAGTGTATGTTGTAGTGATACAATAATATTAGAAATATTTGATTGCCTTGTAACTCTCATGGTGAAAACCGATTTAAAGTGTTTTGTTGGCTCTTTATGAATGATAATTGCTCTGCAAAAGGGTAGCGTTCTTCATTCTACATCTGACTATAATTGCTTATAAACTGTTCTGGACATTCTGCAAGTCTACTGAAGACTCCCTGTGTAAAACGGTGGAAATATGGAAGCACTTTGAATAAGCACTTATAAATCACTTAATCTCTTTGTGTGTAAACAAGTGAGGTGAACTGGATTGTCTGTGAGATATTCCAAATGGATATTAGACTGACCTGGACTCTTTAAGGAAAGTATTTTCTCATAATCCATCATGTACCTTATAGTGTAACATCAATTTGGCAACAGGTTCATGTGAAGAATTTACTGCAGTTCCCACATTTTAAGTGTCATAATGAGAAAGAGTTTCCCAAAAGAAAAAACTTTTTTTTTGGTGTAAATCACACAAAAAAGTCTGCAAACTCTCTGGGATTTATCTGTAATAGTTAGCGGTCCTTGTCATGCTGTTTCCCAGAGGTTCTCCTCTAAATTAACATGATGCATGTTATGTGAGTGTCATCAAGTTGGAAGTGAAGCCTTGTCAGTGAAGAATTCCAATCTGTTATAATGTACATGTGCAGCTGTCACTGCAGGTTGATTTCTGTGTGTGTCAGCTCTCTCTTCACGGTGCTCTGAGCTGCTCCTGGATCTCTGTAGATGGTTGTCCGTAATGGATGCTTTGTGCTTTTGATGCAGTTTTTGAAAAAAGACAACATAAATGACAACAATAAACAAGCTGCTGAAAATATGTAAATTGTAATTTGTGACGCACTGCAAACCTTGCCCCTCCCTTTTATGTACTGAAATATGTTCATCTTTATAGACTTCTTTCATTTATAAAGTGAAACCTGCCTACAGTAGGTTAGTGGTGGTGATGTAGATTCTGAACCAATCAGTAGACATTTGAGAGTGATGTACATGAGATGTAAACAATTCTGAGCCATTCCATTTATAAAAATTCCTTCAAATCATAGGAAGGCAGCTCATGGCTTCATTATCTTTACCCTGCCTTGGTTGACAACAAACACATGTCTTCAATGACCTCAATTTAACATATCTGAAATGGTGCCTTTTCACAGTATACAGCAGCATCTCCATCACAATACTGGGACATTAGTACACACACATACACACACAGACCTCAGGGTGAGCTCCCCCTGTTGGCCTCACTTCTCACAGCAATTTAATTCTCATAATAAGTCTCCCATCCAGGTACTGGCCAAGCACAACACTGCTTAGCTTTAGTGGTAAACCAGGTTAGAGCTGCAGGGTGTCAGGTTTTCCAATGCTCTTGATAAATGTGAGGAGCCACTTCTTACGGTTAGGGCACTCAAATTCCCCACGTTGTCCCATACACAAGCGTAATGCGTAATGAATTTTATGTTTCTGTCAGCAGGATACAGGGAATAAAAATGAATTAAACATTGTCTGGTTTTATTTATTTTATTATTATTATTATTATTATTTGTGAGAAGAGATATTATAGTTTACTATTGTTAATCTAACAATTCATCGGTGCTTGACAAGATAAATAATTTCTGTTTTGTGATTTTACAAGAGCCATTTACAAGATTATTAAGAAGTGTAACGAGGGAGGCGTGACGACAAAGTGGGGATCCAAATGCAAGGCTTTAATAAGAGCGTAGTCAAACAGGCGTGGTCAACAACAGCAAACAACGATGGCAGTGGCAAGGCAAAAGAGTAATCCAGATAATCAGGCAATGGTCAGGGCAGGCAGCAAAACAATCATAAACAAGAAAACAGTCCAGGGATCAAAACACGAATGCAAGGAAACTAGAAACACGGAAGAGCTATACAACATACAATCACCAGCGATGACAGAGAGTGTGTGTGCTATTCTTATAGTCCTACTAATGTGAGACAGCTGTGAACTGATGATGAGATCTGATGAGAGACAGGTGATGCACTTGATGAGTCCGGGCAAAGGATTATGGGAAATGGAGTCCTGAGTGAATGGCAAGGTACAGAATGGAGTGCCCTCTAGAGGAGCTCATGGGCACTTCAGCTGGAGATCATGACAAGAAGTGCACGTGTTTTTGTTTAATCATTGGCATTTGATTAAGCAAACTCCCAGAAGCATAATGACTCTGGAGGTCTAAATGATCATACTTAACCTCAGCACAGCCCTGACAAATATTTACAGTAATTAACCAGAAATACTAACCAATAAAATACTGCAGGCTTTTAGGTTTGATTCAATATATGACATGCTTGCATTTGGGACCTGATTTTTAAACAGCCTGATTTCTCATTAAAACTGGATTGTTAATCTCTCCACCACAGATAATTTCTAGCCCAGAGCATTTTAGAGCATTTGCAAGACAGTCTTGCTGAGGTCATACTTTAAATTCTTATTAATTGCAGATTAAACCAAAGCACTGGCAGTGCAAGCATTCCTGAATATAAAATGCAGCTTGAATATGAAACTTTTAGATGCAGGATGTGGCAAGCCACCAATAATAAAGTGGCAGGAAGAGAAAGAAACATTTCTACTACTGCAAAGCGCACCATCTGTGAGAGATTGTTGTTACTCAGATTAAAAGAAAACAGTGATTTATGACTAATGATGATTGCAGTGATTTTACCAAAAAAATTAAAAAATAATGTTGAAACACCTGGGGTTTAATTATACTGTTGCCATGCAATGCTCTGAGTGAGTACTGCAGAGATGCAAAGGAAGTAAGGATATTGCATTACCAAATTATAATTCTCCTGTTTTTTAATTTTTCTGAAGTATCTGAGTCTAATGTAATAAAAACTTTGGGTCAGCTTAAGAGTTCTAAAGGTGTTTTTGATTGTGATTCTATGTTTGTTAAAAAGTATACCAATGTTCTTAGCACACTCATTACTCATCTGGTTAATTTGTCAATAAAACAATGTTATTTTCCAAATGCTTGGAAGTCAGCAGTAAATGCACCTATATTTAAGACTGGAGATCCTACTAATGTAACCAACTATAGACCTACTATTAGTATTCTTCCAGTGGTTTCCAAAGTAATTGAAAAGGTAATCTGTAATCATTTAATAGAGTATTTAAATTTTGGTTATTTTCCACTACATCCTATGCAGTTCGGATTTAGGGCACATCATTCTACAGAGACAGCAAACTGTTACTTTGTTGAACAAATTAAATCCAGTCTTGATAGGGAAGGTGTTGTTGGTGCTGTCTTCCTTTATTTTAAGAAGGCTTTTGATACTGTTAATTATAATGTACTTTTATCTAAATTGTCAAAAGTAAATTTTTTCTATTAACGCATTAACATGGATGGAATCACATTTAAATTTAAGTAAACAATGTACAAGAATCAATGACATATGCTCATCCGTTCTTGACTCTACTATTGGAGTACCACAGGGATGGATTCTTGGACCAATTTTATTTAATCTATATATTTATGATCTACCTATGGTATGTCCTGAGGTTCAGGTTTAGATGTACGCAGATAACAAGCTGCTATCAAACTTACTGCTGCATTGAACAAAGTCTCAGACTAGTTAACTCAACTCTGTCTTACTCTTAATGGGAATAAAACTGCGGGGATGTATTTTTCTATTAAAAGAACTGATGAACATCGACCAGATATTTTAGTTAAAGGAGAAGCAATAAATATTGTTGAGCATTTTGAATATTTGGGTATGATCATAGATTCTAAATTAAATCTAAAGAAACATAAAAAGGTTTCTAGAGGTGTTAAAGGGATAGTTCACCCAAAAATTTTTTATCTGCTTACCCCCAGGGCATCCAAGATGTAGGTGACTTTGTTTCTTCAGTAGAACACATATGATGATTTTTAACTCCAGCCGTTGCAATCTATCAGTCGTATAATGCATGGCAATGGTAACAAAATCTATGAGAGTAAAAAAAACATGCACAGACAAATCCAAATTAAACCCTGCAGCTCATGACGACACACTGATGTCCTAAGACACGAAACGATCGGTTTGTGCCAGAAACCGAACAGTATTTATATCATTTTTTACCTCTAATACACCACTATGTCCAACTGTCTTAGGGCTCGCGCACGGCTTCCGGTGCGTGAGGTGTGTACG
>NW_015659405.1:538377-541270 GCF_001515625.1 Sinocyclocheilus rhinocerous | reverse complement strand
AGAGCTCCTGGATTTCATCAAAAATATCTTAATTTGTGTTCCAAAGATGAACAAAGGCCTTGAACGGGTTTGGAACAACACGAGGGTGAGTAATTAATGACAAGAGTTTTCAATTTTGGGTGAACTATCCCTTTAATACTTTTAACAATACAGTTATTCTCCTTAACAGTTAAAGGGATAGTTCACCCAAAAATGAAAATGTGATGTTTATCTGCTTACCCCCAGGGCATCCACGATGTAGGTGACTTTGTTTCTCCAGTAGAACACAAAGAAAGATTTTTAACTCAAACCGTTGCAGTCTGTCAATCATATAATGGCAGTCAATGGGCTCCATGGCTTTGAGAGTAAAAAAAAAACGTACACAGACAAAACCAAATTAAACCCTGTGGCTCGTGACGACACATTGATGTCCTAAGACACGAAACGGCTGGAGTTAAAAATCATCATATGTGTTCTACTGAAGAAACAAAGTCACCTACATCTTGGATGCCCTGGGGGTAAGCAGATAAACATCAAATTTTCATTTTTGGGTGAACTATCCCTTTAAAGCAAGCTTAATGATTTTTAGGAATATTAGGCATCAGTTACCTTTGGCTGCTGCTAAACATTTTATGCACACAATGATTCTTCCGCATTTATCCTATTGTGCTACAAGCTGGTCTCAAACAAGCGTAACAACATTAAAACCATTATAAACTCTTTATAAACAAGCTGTGAAAGTTCTGTATAAAAAACAAAGAGTTATCACCATTGTATTATTATCAAAAATGATAAACTATTGACGTTTGACAGTTTTGTACTTTTTGCAGATATGCGTTTGATGTATAAATTAAATCATGATCTTGCGCCACCACCTCTTAAACAATGTGTGACTTTCTGTTAAGACGACTTGTCAGCTAAATTTAAGTACCTACAAGTATCATGAAGCTTCAAAAGCAAATATGTATTTTAATTTAATTTTAATATATTTTTTAATATCTGTCTGTCTTGCGGACTGCAGCCAGGCCCAAGACTTCATGACCTCCATGATCAGGACTGAGAACTACTGCTTTCACTGTAAAAACTTCCATTACAATTGCAATATTATATTATATATTACAAGCTTGCATATGTAGAACTGATGAATGTAGACTTATTACTGTCCTCTACATGTGATAATCACTAGACAGTGTCTTATGTAAGCATGTTAAATTAAATTTCACCCTAGTCATGTTTCACAGATCTATTGAAAAACAAATAATACCTTAAATCTGACTTTTCTATACACATTGTTGCCGTGGCAGACAGCATCATGCTGAAATCAAAACCTCCTCCTCCACACACACACACACACACACGCACACACACACACGGCCACCACAGCCATTTCAGCCCCCTCTCCTCCTGACAGAAATTTAGACTCAGCAGAATCTGGAAGGCTGATGATTTGAGGAAAATCCTGTATTCCACATCGCAGGAGCATCATTCAAACTGATTGTTTTGTGTTATTACAGAACCAGCACACTCAAATTAAATGACCTGCCTCATGAGTGATCATTTAACCCTGACCGTAGAGGCCAAGAAACCACCCAGATGGCATTTCACACCCACCTCCTCCACCCCACTGCTTCCCCCTGCCTCCATTTCTTCCTTTGTGTCTTCATCGTCTCGGATCGAGATGGAGAGAGAGTTACGCTGCACTCCGAGAGAGCTGGCAGCGCTCCAATCCCCTGCGACGGCAACATTTCCATTGATCACAGCAAATGGAGACAAGTCAAGTTACCACGGCAACTGGCAGGCCAGTGAGGCAGCTCAGTGTGCAGGCTGCCGAAGAGTCTGTGTGAGGACTGGCTGCAGGAGCATCAGGGTGGAGCTGTGTGGGCTGGAATCCTTCAAAAGAGATGAAAAGATGCCCACGGTGTTAAACAAGCCATTATCTCACTGCTTCGAACATAAAGGTGACTAAGAGATTCGGTGCACTTATGCATTTGAATATTTCTAAGTGTTTGTTCATTTTGAAGCTGTGATCTTGGGAAGTCATACAGATAAAGCTTTACTGCTGTTTCTGAACACATTTCAGAAAGCCGAGTTGGTGCAGAGGACAAAATTGTGCTCAACTTATTAACAATGTGTATATATTAAATTGATTTATACATTTTCAATGATTTATCACCCATTTCATAATGAATTTCAGATTTCTATAATAGAGTCCTAAGGCAATGTATGTAGAGCAAGAGCTGGTCATGTACTCCATCTACAGGCTGCCTGCCCAACACACAACAACACAACCCAACTGCAGTGTGCTGATAGAACTATACACCACAGATTGTCATATTGTGTCATACTGGCATGATGTAATCTGTAAATAACATCATAATTTATGGAGCCTAATTCTCCTCAATGTACACCATAACATGGATAAAACAATCTCTGCTATTTTAAAAAAACAAAAATGATATTAAAAATATTAATTGTATTTTTTACAATTTTGTTTTTTTTTAAATTTTAAGTTAATTTCAATATAGGAGCGATAAAAGGAAAAGGATAAAAAGGAGCGACTTTTTTTAGCAGTATAACATTTTTTAGCTGCATAACATATAATTACATATTGTAATGTGGTGTTTTGGGTTGTGTTTCTTGTTCATGTTTTCATGTCTTTTATTTTGTAGTTTGATTCCTGCTGTTAGTGTCATGCTTCCCTTGCCTCATGTCTCTCTGCCTTGTGTATGTGTCATACTCTCATTTGGTTATTGTCTAGTCATGTGATTCCCTTGTCTGTGTCATGTTCTGATTGGTTGTCTTAGTCATGTGTCTTGTTTCCCATTGGGTTGTTCATGTCATGTGACCCTCCTTGTTTGCTATAAGTAGCCCTCATGTTGCCATTGTCTCTTGTCGTGTATTGAAGTTGTAACCC
>NW_015659405.1:535771-538367 GCF_001515625.1 Sinocyclocheilus rhinocerous | reverse complement strand
CTGCTGTCGGTGAGTCTAGTCTGTTCATGCCACGTCAAGTCTGTTCATGTCAAGTCTGTTCATGCCTCGTCAAGTCTGTGTATCTTGTTTGGATATTGTTTGGATCACTCTGTAAATAAACTGCACTTGGGTTCTCACTTCAACTCGCCTTCAGTGGACTGAATTCGTTACACATATAAATATTGAGATATATCCCCTAAATTTAATTGTGCATAAATATTTGTGCACATTTCCAATTGTGCAAGGGGTACATAAATAATTCTGTACATGCACTTACACAAGAAATGTTATTTCCGGTTCTTTATTAAAGGGTTGAAAAGTTAATGTGGCATTCAATCATTTTGCAGCAGAAGTGCATTAGATTATGTTACTGTAATTGACTTTTTAATGAATAATGAAGAGGTTAAAGAGGTTACAGGAAGAGGAATAATCATATTTTGTCTTTACAATTTTTTTTTTTTTTTTACATTTTTATAATGAAGCCAATTTGGGATCAGTGTTATTTTAGTATCAATGAGATATAGTTTTTGTTAATATTTTGAATTATATTTTATTTGTATATTTTGTGTTTGTTTTTTTACAAACAAACACACAAAAAAATATGCTTATATATTTTTTCATTTATTTATATTATAATAAAAGATATTATAAAATATGTTTTCTGTATTTTATTTACTTTAGTTAAAATTTATGGTAACACTTTATTTTAAGGTGTCCTTGTTACACGTTACATGTACTTACTATTATAATAACAATTAAGTATGCATAATTAAATGCAAGTAACCCTAAACCAAACCCAAATCCTAACCCTAACCATATAGTAAGTACATGTAGTTAATTAATATTACTCAGTACTTATATGTATAATTACACTGTAACAAGAGCACCTTAAAATAAAGTGTAACCAAATTTATTTTATTTCAAGTAACAAAAATGTTATAATAGTTTTAGTTTTAGTTAGCTATAATAACCCTGGTTGGGAGTTTTGATATAAATCCACAGAATCTCATGCTCTCTTTATCTACATTTACATTAATAAATTATATATTCTGGGAATGATTTGCAACGCACATTTACATAGACTCGTAGTACCTTACTTCCATGAGGGGGTGACAAATCTTCCCTTTCATTATAAGACTGGGCCAAATATCCTTTAATATAAAACATCATTAGACGCGCATACATACACAACTCAGTCAGATCTCCGAGAAAGCGGACACTCTCGAAGAGTTCATGAAGAGATGTTACACTGTGAATGTCTTTAGAGCGCGTTGACACGGACGTGGACTGTATTTTCGGGGTTGCGCTGGTCGGATCATAAGGCAGATTCAGGGGAGGGACGCCAGCAGCAGCAGCTCCCGGTCTCATTGCTCACACACAGGGAAAAGACACAGGGCTGACACTGATGGTGCTGCGCCTCTGAGAGAGAGAAAAAAAACCTTCACCTGGGAGAATTCACCTGAAATTTGAGGGAAACCGCATTGGAACACTATGGAGTGAGTATAGCAGCTATTCTTGATTTAGTGGGCAGGTCAGTGTGCCGCTGGCCCTTATAATGAGTGAACTGTGCCACACCTGCAAAACATCCCGAGCTCTGCTCTTCTCTTGCAGTTCATATACCGAGAGTGCGTTGCCTACCTATAGCACATTAAAACGGTGCTTTTTTAAATAAGGCTGTGTTTTTCATTTAATTTTTTTTTTTTAAACGCATATCGTTTCTATATTTTACCATGGTGTAATCGGTACAGCGGATAACGGTATGACACCCAGCGGTGAGCAGCATCCAGCACACATGCGCTCTATATCCCATTGCTGACAGAAATAGGTTTCTCCTTCATGGCTTTGACACTCTGTGCAGTTGTTAACATGCCTAATTTAGAAACAGCTTGTCTCTTTTTTAATATTTGACGTACTTAAAATGCCATTCATCTAATATGCGTGTCTCTGTACAGTATGTCTGTCGCGTACTGTATTGAACCACGACTGCGATTTGGAAATAGGCAAGAGGCCGCTAGTCAGTAGTGCAGATATTGAGCACTACAGCATGATGTGTGACTACAGAAGTAAGTAATATCGAGTAACTTACGTTTAAGACAGAAATCCGCCCTTTTTATAGCCTATTTCATCTCCGACAACTAAAAACTGACCGAAAAAAAGCCAAAACAGTAGCTTTGCTTGTAAACAAGCAATTAGCGCAGAATAGAATCCGGTCTGGAGCACTGCATCAGAATGGAATGGACTTTATTTCTTCAAAACGCATCACTTTTCTCGAACTTCCCTTTGGGTTTTATATTTCCTGCTCCATGCACACTAGTAAGAGAAACCCCGCTATTCACCTTTTTAAAGTATTAGTTCACTTCCAGAATAAAAATGTCCTTACTCACCCCCATGTTATCCAAGATGTTCATGTCTTTCTGCCTTCAGTCGCAAAGAAATTAAGGTTTTTGAGGAAAACATGCCAGGATTTTTCTCCATATAATGGACTTAAATGGTGGCCAACGGGTTGAAGGTCCAAATTGCAGTTTCAATGCAGCTTCAAAGCAAGAGGGTCTGGCTGCAGACTTGCGCTTGCACTCTCAGACTTGCACTCTCAGAC
>NW_015659405.1:532624-535158 GCF_001515625.1 Sinocyclocheilus rhinocerous | reverse complement strand
GTAATTTAGTTTCTTTTTTCTTGTCTTCACCACCTGGCTACTGTTGTAAAATGTTGAGAGATTCAAACAAAAAGTAATAAATAGAACAAAATTAAAAATTAAAAGACTGCAAGTGACGTCGCTAGCGGAAGCGCAAGTGTCTGAGAGTGCAAGTCTGAGAGTGCAAGTGCAAGTCTGCAGCCAGACCCTTCTCCTTCAAAGGGCTCTACACGATCGCAGCCGAGGAATAAGGGTCTTATCTAGTGAAACGATCAGTCATTTTCATAAAAAAATAAAAATGTAGCTTGACTTCACACATTGTGTAGTCTCATTGGAAAGGTCACGCGTGACGCAGGCGGAAGCACCGACCCAGTGTTTACAAAGTGAACATGCAAAGAAAGTCAAACGCCCTTTACAAAAAAGGTAAAACGGCGATGACAGATGATTTTGAAGTTGGAGGAGAAAATGAGATGGAGTTTTTCGCCCTACCCTACCTTTCTGAACCAGAGTACACAGATGAAGAGCTAAACGCGTGTGACCTTTTCCAACATGACAACGTAATGCGTGAAGTCGAGCTAGGGCAAGACGAGCATTTGTGGTTAAAAAGTACATACATTTGTATTTTAAAAATCCGAATGTTTTCCTCAAAAACCTTAATTTCTTTGCGACTGAAGAAAGAAAGACATGAACATCTTGGATGTCATGGGGTTGAGTAAATTATCAGGAAATTCTTATTCTGCAAGTGAACTAATACTTTAACAGAGCCTGCGTCCAAAAGCTGAAAAATGCTGCCTTCGGAGCTGCATTCCAAAACAGGAGGGCATCAAGGCAAGGCACCAATGTCAGCTTCACTTCCTGTTTCCTGAGATGCCTTCATCTTATCGATTTTTGAAGGCAGCATAGATGTATCCTTCTCTGCCTTTGATATCCCACAGTCCTGTGCGTTCCATTCTGTGATGGTTGAGCTAAAAACAATAAAGATGCTGTCTGAAAGTTGCGTTTGGTGGTCAGTTTGTGAAAATGTATGTTTCTGACCAACTTTTTGCACTTTTTATTGTTACTTCTTGCGAGAAATCAGTATTATAGTAATTAAATATTCACTTAGTTATCACCAAAACTCTGCCTCAGAAGCCTGTCCGAAATCAGTTTCATGAAGTGCCTTCATGCACAAACGCTGCCTGCAAAGTCATTGCCTGATAAGGCAGCGAGGCAACAAGTGAAAGGCCTAAGCTTTCGGACGCAGCCATTGTAAGAACGCGAGCAGCCATTTAACTTGAATGTGCAAAAATTTGTTTCTTTTGCTGCAAGATACCATAAATTGTTGTTTGTTATAATGTTATTTTAATTTACTATCATAATCATAAACTCACTGGTTTGTAGGTCAAATAGTTTTGCCGTTTACTGCACTTTGTTATTCTTCTGCTTATTTACCTATAGCTGGCTAATGAATCGGAAGTCTCCAAACAGTTTACTGCACATTTTTATAGCTATTTACAGCTAATGAATTGTAAGTCTCGCACATTCAAAGAAAACAGCTTACATTTTTTCTTATTGTTTTGCAAAATAAGGTGGATACTGTATCAAGAGAAAAATGCAGAAGCTCTTTTAAAAGCCATTTACAAAATCAAACAACAAAACTTTATATTTTCACAGTGCTTGCAAGTATAAGTTAAACTAAAAAGCGATTAGGTTATTGATGATTTACATACTACAGTGGTCTTGCGTTTATTTTCATACTGAATTGTGGTGGGTCTTTTTTTCTCTGATGCATCTCTCTGTTTCTCTGACTTCTTTTCCTGGTACTTTCTTTCAGCAATACAACTAGTTAATTGCAACATTTCAGTATATTGTAGATTGAATTGAATTTTGCAAGTTGGTCCTTGTGTAATGCATTACACTTGAGAGAAAGACAAATGATGGCTTAAAGTCATGATGCAACGGAAGTAGCGGCAGATCATTTCTCTATTGTGACATACATCTGAGTGAAATTGATTATTAATAATGTAGAAAAAAAGTAGGGCGGTTCTTGGTTCTGTTCATCAGTTGTTGATTGGATGGAGGCAGAAATAAATGTGAGCTTGCGGGCGATTGTAAGAAAGGGGCAGGGTTTAAGCAGACTACATGATTAGAGAAATCTGGCATACATCACCAGAGAGAAGTTGTTTTGATTATGACAAGGTCAAAATATTTGTTTTAAATAAAACATGTATGGATGAGTTGTTCACAATAAGAGCATTAAAGGAGACATATTATGCCCCTTTTTACAATATATTATGTAATATAAGTCTCTGGTCTCCCCAGAATGTGTCTGTGTAATTTCAGCTCAAAATACTCCACAGATCATTTATTATATCATTTTGAAAATGCCTATTTTGAGTGGAAGCAGAAACACGCTGTTTTTCGGGCCTGTTTCTTTAAATGCAAATGAGCTGCTGCTCCCCGCCCCCTTTTCTAGAATAGAGCTGCGCCATTACAGCTCGTACCTGCTAAAAAACATCTGTTTTGTTTCTTATTATCATGTTTATCGCGCTGAAATAATGCGTTTTAAACCATAT
>NW_015659405.1:528205-532574 GCF_001515625.1 Sinocyclocheilus rhinocerous | reverse complement strand
AGTAAATAAATCAATAAATCCACTGCTCTCTTGTCTCCTCTGAGGCTGAGACTCTAAATAGTGTTCTGTGCTCGTCTGTGCAGCCAAAGACAGAACAGTTAGCATGTTTTGCTCAAACTTTCGCCATGGCATTAGAACTGGTGATCGCTTGCGAAAACACAATAACGGCACCGTGGGTGTAAATTTACAGATTAAGGGGCGGTAATATTATAATGAGATCCCTTTGCCACGTCACCAAGGGAGCGAAATCTGACGCGCTCGTTTTCTCAGACGCTTGCAGAAAAAGGCTTACCAAAACAAAGTTACTGGGTTAATCTTTTTCACGTTACCTTGGTTGGTAGATGCACCGGGGACCTGATTATAGCACTTAAAACCTGGAAAAGTCAGATTTTCATGATATGTCACCTTTAAGATGCATTTAGAAAACAGAAATGGAGAATTTCCATTTCATGCAGACTTTAAGCAGTGATAATCAGTAGAGATTTAAATTTATTCACTTCAAAATCTCTTTTTTTCCCCCCAGTGTCAGCTTCAAATGTAGATCAGCTTCAGATAAAGATTTCCGTCTGACTGATTTCTGTGTGCATGCAGCGTGCTAATAATCCATGCAGTGAAAATCCTGTTTCCCTGTGTGAAACTGAGAGGATACATACATCATGATCGGGCTTTAGCTACAGGAGCAGAGACAACTGCCGGCAGACTTAATTACTCTAATGTACTCCACCAGAGAGAGGGAGAGAGATGAGGGGTGGACTGACAGTTGCTCCTGGAATCTGAATGAACGGCTCTGCCCATATCGGATGACACATGCCTCTCCATTAGCGACTCACAGGGGTCTGTCCGAAACCCCATAAATGACCACTCCATGAAGGGGAGGATGAAATTAGGCGCTGTTTTATTGGCACAATGAAAACATCTTCCCTGAAATATGATCTGAGCTGCTTTTAGCTGACAAATATGTGGTGGTAATTGTATGGATAAACCTATTGTGTATTTTGGGTACTGCACGTTGCATTTTTATGACCAATGCAGTTCTGGTGAAATTTGAGAATACTAAAGGCCCCGATATACTTCAAATGAAGTTCTTTTTCGTTCTTCATTTGAGGGCAAAAAGAAGTTCTAAAAGGCTAAGCGACGGTATACTGTTTTCAAACATTCCGACACCCCCGCGCTGCTGGAGGCGTGGTTGTAAACATGTGTCACGCCGCCCGCATGTACACCCTAAACACAACAACGATGGCGGCTGTAAGAGAAGAACAGTTTCTGGAAGTAGCATTGATCTATTCAATGGCAAAGAAAAAGAACAAGAACAAGCGACGTAGATGGTATGTGCGTCCACTTAACGAAAACAGAAAGAATGATGACGAATTTGCCCTTTTTATTCAGCAAATGCGAAGCACAGATGAGGAAGTGCAGGTAGAAATGTAGAAATCGCACGTCAAAGAAGGCGGAGTTCCAGAACACACCCACCAACATTGTATTTGGTCCGGACCAAAGCAAGTGAACTAGCGGACTTTCCTGGTGTGAATATACGCTTAAGGCCCCGATATACTTCAAATGAAGTTCTTTTTCGTTCTTCATTTGAGAGCAAAAAGAAGTTCTAAAAGGCTAAGCGACGGTATACTGTTTTCAAACATTCCGACACCCCCGCGCTGCTGGAGGCGTGGTTGTAAACATGTGTCACGCCGCCCACATGTACCCCCTAAACACAACAACGATGGCGGCTGTAAGAGAAGAACAGTTTCTGGCAGTAGCATTGATCTATTCAATGGCAAAGAAAAAGAACAAGAACAAGCGACGCAGATGGTATGTGCGTCCACTTAATGAAAACAGAAAGAATGATGGCGAGTTTGCCCTTTTTATTCAGATATGTGGAGCACAGATGAGGAAGTGCATTTTTCATACTTCAGAATGTGCGCCTCGTGGTTTGACGATCTCTTGAAAAGGGTATCGCTATATGTGAAACATGCAAAAACGCACAGGACACAGATTTCCACTACGGAGAGACTGGCCTTGACACTCCGAGTACTAGCTTGTGGGGCTACGCAACAAAGTGTGGCTGAAACATTCGAGATTGGACTGTGCACAGCCCGGAAGATAGTCAGGAAGATGTGTTCTCTGGCCTCCGTGGAATGAGAAACGAACCAGGAAAATTTTTTTTTCGCACATCAAAGAAGGCCAGAACACACCCACCGACTGCGTAATCGCCACGGACCAATGGTAGCTCAAAGGAGCTTTAGGAGGCAAAACAAACTCCCCCAAAAAGTTCGCTTTAGACCAATGGTAGCTCAAAGGAGCTTTAGGAGGCAAAACAAACCCCCCCAAAAAGTTCGCTTTAGTGAGCTGTATCGAACTGCCAAAACGAACTTCGTTTCGGCCTGATTTTGTTCAAAATGACGTCATTTAATTCGTTCTTCGATTTCATTTGAAGTATATCGGGGCCTTAAAGCTGCTCTTATCTCTTTCAATAAATGGAGTGTTATTAACCTCAGGCTACAATGAGAAGGTTGATGGGCACGTCAGTTCCTGTTGATGTCGCTTTGAAACTCAGCATGCGTACCATTTCCCCACTGTCGTCCTTGTGAAGTGCTGATTTCTGCCACATGTGCTGAGGAATGCTGGGAAGCTTCAAAGGATTCATCAGACTCCATGTCTGAGCTGAGTCCTAATGAACAGGCCTGAAACTGCTTGGTCAGGGTTCCTCAAAGACGGAAGACGAAGAAGACTGAGCAAGAACTGAAGCGAGTTAAAAAAGCAAGGGAAAGGGAAACCCTTCCCACCATGCTTCAAAACTTATATATCATTTGCCTCTTGCTTCCTGTCCATTTTGATATTCTCTTCGCGCTGTAATTCAGTGTGAAAGGAGCTTGGTGTTATCACATTTATCTGTCATGGCCGACACCCTTTACTGACAATATAGGGGTTGTATAAATTAGACAATGTTCTTTCAGTTCAATTCATTGAACAGTTCACAAGGAAATCCACAGGGACGTGCCTGTTTCCCTAGACAGAACAGTGTTGATTTCAGTATAGCAACTAGCGTCGTCAAAAATATGTGCAAAAGTTGTGTCGTGTGTATTCCATCCTTGAAGGAAGAGTTCACCCCAAAATCTAAATTCTGTCATTTACTCACCCTCAAGTTGTACCAAACCTGCATGAGTTTCTTTCCTCTGTTGAACACAAAAGAAGATATTTTGAAGAATGTTGGCAACCAAACAGCCATTTTCCAAACTATGGAAGTCAATAGGGACCAGCAATTGTTTGGTTACTGACATTCTTCACAATATCTTCTTTTGTGTTCCACAGAATAAAGTCAGTCATACAGGTTTGGAACAACAAGAGAGTGAGTAAACAATGACAGAATTTTCATTTTTGGGTGAGCATTCCCTTTAATTTCAGTGCAAAACACCCAGACACATTTACTGTTTGGTCTCTGGACTCATAGAGTAGCACCAGCAGAATCTGGCCTCTCATCTACCACAGCTCAGCTGTGTCTGTGACCCTATAACCAGACATGATTACTGTGCTGTGATGAGCCCGAAGGCATGAGCAGCCCTGCACATGGGTTAAAATTATACTATAAATCAGAGTCGGTCTATAGAGTCTGAGTTCAGGCTAAGCATGTAATTTCTTTGGCAATGATAGGATGAATTCTCTTTGGAAATCTTTAGACAGCAGACGTGACAAATCTGTGGGAATAAATTAAAAAAGGTTAAACCAATAATCTCTGGGCATTGAAGTAGTTAGCCTTGACATTTAAGTGTGTTTTATGGTTATGGTTATTAGTTTTGTAGGGTCATTATAGGAGCATGGCTCATTGGGCAGATTCTACTGCTGGGATGCAGACTGACTTCATTTGTGTTGTTCAATTTGATTGAACGTTTGTATTACATTCATTTTTTTGGTTGATATTAACTTTCAGGTCCTTGGGTCATTCTCAGAAAATTATGTCATCCATTTCCCCATTCATTTTTACTTTTATAATTAAATGAACTTAGTTGTCATTTTTTAATTGAAAGTATAAAAATATGCAATGATATTTAAAGGGTTAGTTCACCCAAAAATGAAAATTAGGCTGCGTTTTACTCACCCCGAGGCATCCTAGGTGTATATGGCTTTCTTCTTTCAGACGAATCCAGTCGGAGTTATATTAAAAATTGTCTTTGATCTTTCAAGCTCTATCATTTCACTCAGTGGGTGTTGCATTGCTTCAGTCGTGAAATAAAAAAAGACGTGAAATAAAAAGCCCCCTTCCATAAAAAAAGTGTTTCACACGGCTCCGGGGGGTGAACAAAGGCCTCCTGTAGCGAATCGATGCGTTTTTGTAAGAAAAATATCCATATTCAAAACGTAATAATCACTTGAATCT
>NW_015659405.1:511333-528043 GCF_001515625.1 Sinocyclocheilus rhinocerous | reverse complement strand
CCTCTGAGGTATGCTAGTCTCGCGAGTTTGTTTATAGGAGCAAAGGAAGCAAAGTTTCCTCACTTTAGCCAAGAGGAGACTGGTTTTTCTTTGCTAAAGTAAGGAAACTTTGCTTCCTTTGCTCCTGTAAACAAACGTTGGTTTTCACGAGACTCACCGGCGCATGCGCAACGCTGAACTCATACGTCATGCTCCCGGAACGGCTTCGTTTACAACAGTGAGCGCAAGCTAGATTAAAGTGATTATTACGTTTTGAATATGGATATTTTTCTTACAAAAACGCATCGATTCGCTACAGGAGGCCTTTGTTCACCCCCCGGAGCCGTGTGAGACACTTTTTTTATGGAAGGGCGCTTTTTATTTCACGTATTTTGGACTAAAGGAATGCAATACCCGTTGAGTGCCATGAAACAGCTTGAAAGATCAAAGACAATTTTTAATATAACTCCGACTGGATTCATCTGAAAGAAGAAAGTCATATACACCTAGGATGCCTCGGGGGTGAGTAAAACACAGCCTAATTTTCATTTTTGGGTGAACTAACCCTTTAAGTCCATTATTAGTCATTTTTGTACATTCATCTTTAACCCTGTAAAGTTTAACCTAAAAAAAAAAAAATCAAAAGTAACTGAGTTGAAAGCAAAATTAGTTATATAAAAAAAATTCCATTAAAAAGTGTAAGAAATTACAGAGAATTTTGTTATCTTTTCTAATTATAGTAAATTATAATTTCAAAATATTTTCAAAATACAAAAAAAATTATTCATTTCTGATTTACATTAACAGGGTTGAAATAATGTATTGTAGCATTTTAGGATTAGTAACAGTAATTAATTATTAGTAGTTTGCAAGGTAACCAAAAACAGTGATTGCAGTTGAAACAGAGTTATTGTTAACTAAAACTAAAACTATTAAAATGATTTTCATTAAATAAGATATAGCTGAAATAAAATAAAATAAAGTGTAAATATTACATTAAAGCTTATATGTAAACTTAAATGAAAATTGGAAATGTTGCCCTGGCAACTAACTGAAATAAAATAAGTTGAAGTACTAAAGTTATTAAAACTAAAATAAAAAATAAATAACAAAATGCACAATAAAAGCACAACAAAATTACTAAAACTTAACATGAAATTAAAACTGAACACATTTCTATTTTGTGTTTCTATTTAGATTTCTATTTTGAATAAAAGCTGTTCTTTTTAACTTTTTATTCATCAAAGAATCCTGAAAAAAGTCACAGGTTCCAAAAAAATATTAAGCAGCAAAACTGCTTCCAATATTGATATTAAATCAGCATTTAAGAATGATTTCTGAATGATCATGTGACACTGAAGACTGGAGTAATGACTGATGAAAATTCAGCTTTGACTCACAGGAATAAATTATATTTTAAAGTATATTAAAATAGAAAACCATTATTTTAAATTGCAATAATATTTCACAATATTAATGTTTTTTTTTCTGTATTTCTGATCAAGTAAATGCAGCCTTGATGAGCAGAAGAGACTTCTTTAAAAAAAAAAAACATTTAAATCTTACTGGTCCCAAGCTTTTGGCAGTGTATATATAAAGATAGTTCTTGGTAATTTAATTTCTTTGGTAATTTCAGTAACATCTTAAAATGAAATGGTAATGAATAATAAAACAAATATTAATAAATAATAAAAAAGCTACAATTTTCAGGCACAACTGACACTGTTTCCTAATAATGGGATTTGGATCCATTTTCCAAGTAGACCACAAATTAGTGCTTTGGTGAAAATCTGTCTTGAATAGTCCTCTTACTGTCTCTATGTTTGTGGGACACTCCCGCAGTCATGGGGTATCAAAGATGCTCTTTGTGCCTCATGCTTTTTTCACTGCAGGAGAACGTTTGTTCATCCACATGACCTCGAAACATCCCTGAACTCAGCTGAGAGACATGAAATGATCTAACTGCTGAAACTGTTAGAAGAATGTATTCAGACCATGTTGGCCAAGATGAGGTGCTGCTTCATTGAGCGGAAAAACATCTGTTTTAGTTCTCTAGCATGTCTGATGTGATTTCTTTAGGGTGAGAGGGATGCCTTGAATTCCTTCTTCTCTCTAGACTGTTTTCGAACAAGTGGTTCGTGTCAAAACCAGCTTAATTTGTGAAGTATGTCATTAATTTAGCATCTAAGAAAAACCTGAAATAGCTGAGGAAACAATGATGTCCTTTTATGGCCCCAATCCTTTCAGAATCAACATATTATTGTAGCCAAGAGAATAAAATGCCGATGTAAAAACATTTGTGGATTTATATGGTCTGAACCTGTTACTTAGTGTTTTGCTGGTTGATTTGGAGCAATGCTGATGCAGCAACACACACCTTGCTATTGCAAATGTGAAAATTCTCTATTCACCATCAGCCAAGATTAATTTATCGTGTCCTGGATAGCGGGGGTTTCTGAGAAAAACTATATTCAGCTGTTCGTGTGATCTCAAGATGTGAGGCAACCTGCTTCAGGGGTCCATACGTCCATTCATTTTTCGTTTTTTTAACCATGACGAAAAAAATGAAAAAGAACGGTTGTTGTATTTTTAAATGCTATGTTGAAAACCAAAAGTGAAGGTAGAACCGTACACACAAAATGCTGCCTGAAAAAGTCATATATTGACTTATTTTCACATTTTTGTTTGACTTTTTGCACCCTTAATAAACATTTTCAAACTGCACCCGAATACATGACTTTAAATGATTCGTTTATTAGAAAATATATTACAATAGAAAACTTATTTTAAATTGTAATAATATTTCACAATATTGCTGTTTTTACTGTATTTTTAAATAAATGCAGCCTTGGTGAGCATATGACACTTCTTTTAAAAACATTTTTTAAAATCTTACCAACACTACACTAACTGACACTAAAAATCACACCAGTTATTTAAAAATTTTAAATTATTAAATTAAAATGAAGTGAAGTTATATATTTTAAATTGATCAGTACTGTCAATTTGCTTAACTACTTTGCTTATAGTGACACTGAAAAGAGCAACTTGACTTAGTAGCTTAGCACTTTTCATAGCTTCCCCATCACTGGCTCTTATATAACATTACAAGACAACTTGGATGTGCTGTTGACAGCTATTAAAGCGTTAAGCTAGTAAAGGAAATCTAAATGGCTGGTGTATGGGGGTGCGCTGACTGGACCCGCTCTGAGATCAAGCTGTTGTTTGTGCTAGCTGTGGCTGATAAGCATGTGACGGGAGGAAAATTAGCCAGACATATGACCCTCATTTTGCAGATGACTGAGCCTCCACTGCACAGAATCTGCAGCTGTATATAGATTTTTAAAAAGAGTGAAAAAAGTAGAAGGTTATGCATTTTTTGCCTGACAATGCAGACCTACTAACACTGAACCCTGCGGCAGACTCTCACTGAACTCAGGAACGGTTTCTTTTTGTGAAGCTTTTTTTTCTGTTTGTGACGCTACTGCTTCTCCTATTCAAATTTCACATTGACACTGTGTTTACTTTGTAAGAAATGTGACTAAGAGTCCACTAATATGGGTAGCTATATCAGTATTAGGGCTGCACAATTAATCAAAATTAAAACGAAATTGCGATATGACTTAGTATGATTATCAAATCGTAATCATAATGTAAAATTAAATTATTATTAATATAATTATATTATATTATTAAATAATGTATTTTTTATAGTTACATATTACAATAGTAATTTTTTTTGTTTGTTTTTTTAGTAATTTTTATTTAATAATAAAGGGCCAAAAATGTCATCAAATTGGACAAAAACGCTCCTGCACAATTAAATTAAATTTACTACGGCTGTCGCTATTAAAGTAAAAATGAAATTAAAAGTGTCTATTGCATTAAATTTAGATGGGATCATGTTGCGTTATATTTCTTTTAATGCGTTTTTTTTACAGCGTTATGCATATATAATCACACGATATATAATCACACGATTCTGTTGAGTTTAAGAATGCAACAGCCAATCAGAGGCGCTCAGATTAGTCATCGCTGAAACGCCGGACTCTCGCGAATTCTCTCATCATAAACAACAAAGTGAAGGGGCTGTTGCATAAAAGGTTTAGACCATCTAATTTTTTTCTTTAAGACTGGTCATATATATATCAAGAGTTCAGATGAAAAAGCCTCTAAGTGCCATCTGAAATTTTCTTATAAAATTAGCATTTTTAACAGGTTCCTATATTTAGGTTAAGTCATTTTACTTTAATGGCAATGTATAGGTCCTTTTCTATGCATTAAAGTGAAAGAACTATATTTCTGTCATGACAACTCTTAGAGAGATTGGCATGGTAATGTACATGACAATGTTAATGTATTTGGTCTTGGCGGAATAGATCTGCTACGCTGCTGCTACTGCTGCTGCGGCAGAACAATTACCGAGACTTGCTACTGCCAATACATCCACAAATATATATTTAAATGTTTAAATAATGTTCTTTGATAATGTAAATGTTCTTTGCTCATATTCTGAATATATTTAATTTGCTGTACTATGAATAATGTAATTATCATCTCAAATTGGTCAGAAATTTTACAATGAATTGGCATGACACAACACAACTAGTTTGCTTGGAGTGCACGTAGCTTCAGCGAATGTAATGGGTATTTGTTAGTTTTGTGAGTATAATTGGTGAGGGATTTCATTAAAGGCTATAATTTCAAGATTTTAAAATCAAGAAGACCATTAAATATTTGTGTGCATATTGATCTGTTTACTTGTTTGGTTAATGCTGGAGTGTGTTATGCATAGGACTGCAGTGTTTGGTACTGTGTGTCAGTCTGTCTGGATGTAGGTGAATTCGGCTGAGTGAGCATCTCTGATCCATGCAGACAAGTCAAAGAGACCTGACAGACACACGCTCTTGCGTCTGAAATCAGCCTTCACATTCTTCTTTTCCCTGACGGCATCTCACCTCAGCTTTCAAATGCTTTGTATAGGGGCAGACATGCCACAGCTGTATCCTTCAGCAGACGGGGCCGTCAGCAGGGGTCCATCTTACGGTCTGGAAGACCTTTTGGGCCGGGCCCTTTTCATATGAACAAGGAAATGTGTGTGTGTGGACAAAAAATGAGGGAATAAGTTGAACGAGGATGTTCCTGATCGGAAAACAGACTTCATTTGTCATTTGGGAGAACTTCACGCTGGCGTTTGTGTCTCCTGCTTGAGCCACAGAGGATGAGGTCAACGTTAACATGGTTCTTCAGCCATTTTCTGCTCTTCTTGGAATCAGTTGCACAAACCTTACGAGGAATTTTTGCAATTTCCCTCCAAAGCGGAATATTTTCTTCTCTTGCTCAATCAAACTCAGCATGAATCAAATCTCAGACTCGTTTCTCAAACTTTCCTTCTTGCTTTGTGGGAAAGCACCATTTTAACCTGCATCTTGGCAGTCATTATTATTTTTGAGACCTTTAACAGATTTCATTTCTACTGTTCTGTAGGTCTCAGAGGTCATATTTCTTCTATCTATCTATCTATCTATCCATCTATCCATCTATCCATCCATCCATCCATCCATTTTTTATTATATATAATCACACACATATATCATAATTAAATATCATAATTAAAAATTTGATGCTCAGTCATAATTATAATGTGATATTAATGTGATTTCAATGTTTATTTTTTAATGACAAATAACAATAAGCTTCCATCATGATTCCTAATTAACGCTTCAAAGTCAGGGCTCTGGGAAAATTTCCCACTGGTAATTACAACATTGTGGTGGTGTGTTGTGGGGGTATTATCATCTCATCATATATACGATACACCAACGTGAAGCGAGCAACTTTGTAATTTTACACTCAGTCCTCAGATTTCTCCGAAATAGCTAAAAGAGTCCAGATGCCAGAGCAGGAAGCAAATCGTTCCTCTGTTTGCCACCATTGTTCTATCTACCAGCCTGATATATTCTCTCTCTTTCAGGATGTCAGAATCAGTCTCACAGCAGGAGCGGCTCCAGGCTATTGCAGTAAGTCAGATTCTCACACCACATGTTCCCCTGACGGTCCTAATAAACCCACCTACTGAACCCATTTCACAAATCTGAAACTGGGTCAGAGATTTTTACATCTTATATATATTTAAATGTTTAAATAATGTTCTTTGATAATGTAAATGTTCTTTGCTCATATTCTGAATATATTTAATTTGCTGTACTATGAATAATGTAATTATCATCTCAAATTGGTCAGAAATTTTACAATGAATTGGCATGACACAACACAACTAGTTTGCTTGGAGTGCACGTAGCTTCAGCGAATGTAATGGGTATTTGTTAGTTTTGTGAGTATAATTGGTGAGGGATTTCATTAAAGGCTATAATTTCAAGATTTTAAAATCAAGAAGACCATTAAATATTTGTGTGCATATTGATCTGTTTACTTGTTTGGTTAATGCTGGAGTGTGTTATGCATAGGACTGCAGTGTTTGGTACTGTGTGTCAGTCTGTCTGGATGTAGGTGAATTCGGCTGAGTGAGCATCTCTGATCCATGCAGACAAGTCAAAGAGACCTGACAGACACACGCTCTTGCGTCTGAAATCAGCCTTCACATTCTTCTTTTCCCTGACGGCATCTCACCTCAGCTTTCAAATGCTTTGTATAGGGGCAGACATGCCACAGCTGTATCCTTCAGCAGACGGGGCCGTCAGCAGGGGTCCATCTTACGGTCTGGAAGACCTTTTGGGCCGGGCCCTTTTCATATGAACAAGGAAATGTGTGTGTGTGGACAAAAAATGAGGGAATAAGTTGAACGAGGATGTTCCTGATCGGAAAACAGACTTCATTTGTCATTTGGGAGAACTTCACGCTGGCGTTTGTGTCTCCTGCTTGAGCCACAGAGGATGAGGTCAACGTTAACATGGTTCTTCAGCCATTTTCTGCTCTTCTTGGAATCAGTTGCACAAACCTTACGAGGAATTTTTGCAATTTCCCTCCAAAGCGGAATATTTTCTTCTCTTGCTCAATCAAACTCAGCATGAATCAAATCTCAGACTCGTTTCTCAAACTTTCCTTCTTGCTTTGTGGGAAAGCACCATTTTAACCTGCATCTTGGCAGTCATTATTATTTTTGAGACCTTTAACAGATTTCATTTCTACTGTTCTGTAGGTCTCAGAGGTCATATTTCTTCTATCTATCTATCTATCTATCCATCTATCCATCTATCCATCCATCCATCCATCCATTTATCTTTTATTATAATCACACACATATATCATAATTAAATATCATAATTAAAAATTTGATGCTCAGTCATAATTATAATGTGATATTAATGTGATTTCAATGTTTATTTTTTAATGACAAATAACAATAAGCTTCCATCATGATTCCTAATTAACGCTTCAAAGTCAGGGCTCTGGGAAAATTTCCCACTGGTAATTACAACATTGTGGTGGTGTGTTGTGGGGGTATTATCATCTCATCATATATACGATACACCAACGTGAAGCGAGCAACTTTGTAATTTTACACTCAGTCCTCAGATTTCTCCGAAATAGCTAAAAGAGTCCAGATGCCAGAGCAGGAAGCAAATCGTTCCTCTGTTTGCCACCATTGTTCTATCTACCAGCCTGATATATTCTCTCTCTTTCAGGATGTCAGAATCAGTCTCACAGCAGGAGCGGCTCCAGGCTATTGCAGTAAGTCAGATTCTCACACCACATGTTCCCCTGACGGTCCTAATAAACCCACCTACTGAACCCATTTCACAAATCTGAAACTGGGTCAGAGATTTTTACATCTTGAAAATGGCTGATTTGTCTGCCCATGTCTAAACTACTCTTAAGGAATGGTCCAGTACCATTATATTTCAATTAAGCATTAATTTACGTGCAAATGTGGTTTAAGCACTAATATATATATATATATATATACATATATATACATACATTACTATAATAATGTTTGAAAATTACAATTGGCATTTAACTACAATGTGAAAAATGTAGAAAATCGCATATTCCAACTGCTTATATAACAGAAAATAACACCATTATCTTTGTATTCACACTTTGCATGTATTTGAAACTATAATTAGATTTATTTTTTGTCTATTTAATGGGAAAATCATGTTTTGGAATCCAGTTGATTTAAAATGTGTTATTATAATATAATCATATTTATTTATTTATGAAATAAAAAAATACATTTAAAATAAATGATCGTTTGTTTAATATATATATACATATATATATATTTATTTATTTATTTATTTCTGGGGAAATGTTGTCATCTTCTGTCCACAAAATCACTGTATGTGGTAGGTACACTAACAAAACATTACATGCGATCTTCATTTAATTAAATTATAGCCCTTTTCAGTTTAATAAGCCATTTTGATTCTATTTTAATTAATTGTGCAGCCTAATCTAAAAATATATATATAAAAAAGAAAAAAAAAGCCCATTCTAACTGACAGCTATAGTAAACGCCACTGACAAATGGAAAATATTGTCCTGTTTTGTGGCCTTTTCTTACCAGGATAAAAAAGAGGGCTGTAACACACCCAGTTCAGTCTGTTAATCTATTAATCTTTTTAGCCCTCACACACACACACACACAATCACACATGCCCTCCCTGCTGGCTGGGATCTTGGCCTCACTGACTGATGAACACATTGTTCTCAGCTCATTTTCTCTCTCATATGAAGATTGTTAACACTCGTTATCATACATGCTTTGGTCTAAAATAATGGAGTAGGTTTCAACAAAATATGTAACCCCTCAGAAAATCTTTTTAGCCAAATTTCAACACTAAAAGAAACACTGTTTTCACAGAACAAATGTTGAAGAACAGCGCAATCACTGAGTGGTACAGAAAAGAAGTATGGTTGTTTGTGTTTGCATGCGTTTAGTGCACTAGATCTTGCTAGTGCTTTGGATGTGTGTTAACCTTGATGTTTTGGATGGGTGTTAATCTTAATAATATCTTTATTCACAGGAAAAGAGGAAAAGACAGATAGAAATTGAGAATAAGAAAAGACAACTAGAGGATGACCGACGGCAGCTTCAGCACCTCAAGGTAAACTGGTAAACTGACATCTGAGAAGAAGCCCAATAAAGAAGCCCAATAAAGAAGTCCAATAAAGCGCATCTATCCATCATAAAAAGTGCTCCACACAGCTCCGGGGGATGGTGGGGGGGGTGGTTAATAAAGGCCTCCTGTAGCGAATCAATGCGTTTTTGTAAGAAAAATATCCATATTTAAAACTTCATAAAACGTAATCTCTAGCTTCCGCTAACTGTTGTACGCGCGTTCATTCAGGCAAATGACGTAGCTGTAGCGTAAGGTCCGGTGAGAATATGCTAGTCTCGCGAGAACCAACGTCTGTTTACAGGAGCAAAGGAAGCAAAGTTTCCTTACTTTAGCAAAGGAAAACCAGTCTCCTCTTGGCTTATATTGAAATCCTCCGACATTTTTCTTTACAAATCAAAACAGTTAGCGGAAGCTAGAGATTACATTTTATAAAGTTTTAGCCGTGTGGAGCACTTTTTATGATGGATGGATGCGCTTTATTGGACTTCTTTTGGACTATTGAAAAAAACACCCATTCACTGCCATTATAAAGCTTGGAAGAGCCAGGACATTTTTTAATATCACTCCGATTGGATTTGTCTGAAAGAAGAAAGTCATATACACCTAGGATGGCTTGAGGGTGAGTAAATAATGGGGTAATTTTCATTTTTGGGTGAACTATCCCTTTATCTGTTCTTATAATGGCTTTGGAAGCTAAAGCTCATGATTATGGTAAGGGGAGTTACATTTCCGACACATGCTTGAGATGTTCGGCCAATCACAACACACTGGATCAGCTGGCCAATCGGAGCACACTGCGCTTTTTGAAGGAGGGGCTTTGTAGAAATCGACGCATTTTAGAAAGACTGTGCATAGAGGATTTGCAATAATGAACAGTACGTGAAAAATAATGAATTTTTTGAACTGTAGCGTCTGGACCAATCAGAGTAGTTAATAAAGTCTTACTTGTATCACACTTGACGTTGGTCATTGTTTGCTCATAACTGCAGATTTATGCTACAGGCTCTGTGTAGAGTTGTACAGTAAGAAAGTTATTTCCCTTAACCAGGAAATTAACGTTCTTAGAATTGACAGACAGTTGACCCTGAGAGGTCAAGTAAATATCTACAGCGGATCTAAATATTTATAATTAATTATAACTAGTTATGATTAATTATTCATATTTCCCCATGAGCTCATTCGCTACAGAACATTAAAGCATGCTAGTGTATTCTATTACACCCAATACACAGAATAATGAGCTTTGAAAATAGCATCATGACCCCTTTAAACATTTGAAATAATGAGATCCTAAGTCATAATTATGAGATAAAAAGTCAAAATTATGACCAATTAAAACAGTTAAGAGATAAAAAGTAATAATTATGACATTAAACATGAAATGATGAGACACTAAGTCATAATTATGACATTCTAAGTCATAGTTAAGAGATAAAAAGTCATAATTATGAGATACTAAGTCATAAGTATGACATAAAAGTTATGACATAACTCAAACTTATGAGATAAAAAGTCAAAATTGGAAACTTCAGAATTTTGACTTCTGTCAGAATTTCAACTTGTAATCTAATTGTGGCTTTTTATCTCATAATTATGAGTTAGAGTCATAATTATGCCTGTCATCAAACTTTTTATCTCACAATTATGACTATTATGTCATCATTTCGACTTTTTATGTCATAATTATGAGTTAGTCTTGCAAGATTTTGACTTTTTATCTCATTATTTTAAATGTTTATGTCATAATTATAATTTAACAAAGTAGTTTTTGGTGGAAATGTTCTTCCATAATATTTCACTATTTCACTAGTCCCTATTATGTATGAATTATGCCAGGGGTCGTCAAGGCCTCTGAATATCAGTGTTGACCAGACCACACTGATTTGGTGCAGTCTGGGCCAAGAACACCCTGTCAGACACAGGAAGGAGAATCTGCCATGGGGGGTGATGAGACATCCTGTTTGTGTGAAGAGGGAAATGCTTCATTCTGCTAAATATATGGTGTATTGTCTCTGTGGCCTTCAGGTCAGGTGTACATGATTGCGAACTGTTGGAGGTCTTTTTTCCCGTTTATGCTGTAGTTTAGAATAGACATTTTAATGTCTCTGGATATGTTTGGAATAACAGGCTACCTTCCTACTCATACTACATCTATAGTGTGCAGTATGTACAGTATACTGTGTGTAGTATGCAAATTTTTTGTATGCATATACCTGGTTGCCCTACGGCATTTACCACATTTTGTATTCCCTGGAAATATAGCTTAGATATTGGATTGCTACATTAAATTCCTCAGCAATGAGGAGGTAAAATCACTGTTTTTGAAGTAACCAAACTCACTGCTTCATTGTTTGTAAAGAGAGATGCACAGACGCAGGTAATTCACACGTGCAAATTATGTCCCTCTCTCTCTCTCTCTCTCTCTCTCTCTCTTTTTTAATTCAAATTAATGTTATAATTCATTCATTCAAATAAATGTGATCTTATTCACAGATTTCATCTCTGTGTCTGATTTGAAGCGGGCAGAATTCTAGAGCTAACAAGCCGCAACTGACGTAATTTTTACCCTTCCGGTCAAATATTGCGCTGCAAACATTAACTTGTCAATGCTGTTAAATGACCATGGTATAAGCAGGATAATGCATGACTAGCTGTACATTAAACAATTTTAATGCACTCCGCGGAGGCAACCACCCTCCGCTTTGTGTCGGGTGGTTCTTTGCCTCCACGTCGAGCATTAAATTCGTTTAATGCACAGCTAGCAATGCGTTATCCCTTACATATACTATTTATATACTATATAAACAGTATATAAATAATACGAAAATAACTCCAAAAGTCAATTTTCATGGTCAAATAACCTGAAAGTAATATCAATCATGGCTTTTGACATTTACTTCTTAATTCATTGTTTAATTTTTTTTAACAACAACAACACAGGTTCAAATCTGGACTACATTATGACCCAATGCCAAACTGTATCTTCTGTTAATCTATCTGAGACAAACGGAAAAACTTTAATGTAAAATTGATGCTTTTTCAATGATTTCACCTGCAATAATAATGTAATGTCTTTGCATTGTCTTCATTTGGAGGCTGCAGAGACGAATATATGATTAATTGTGATTTATTTCGAATTTTTTTGTATTTTGTAATTCATTTGCTAAACATTTTTAATCATTATTGTCAGTCCTGCTTTGTGCAAGTTGGCTGTGTTTTTTTGTGTGTGTGTGTGTTTTTGAGGCTTCACAACTTTCGATCAGCTGTGGCTGAGAGACTTTGCTGTGCTGGCCAGAGATAAGATCCAAAAACGCTCCTCATTAGCAGTTTCTATGGAGCTCCCATTCAGAGTCAGCAAAATGCAGAGGGAGAGAAAGAGAGAGAGATGAATGGCCAGTGAATAGTGGGCCGCAGGTCGCTAAAGTATGGAGGGGCCTCTGAGAGTCCTGAAAACACATGCTCTCTGATATATGAGCAGGCTTTTGTCAATCTAAGATAAGGACCATAGTGTTCTGCCCGAATATAGAACAATTCCAACCACTTGAGTTCCGAAGCTGTGCATTTTTTGGCCTCTGGCCAAGTCGTGCTGAAGCCTATGTGTCTGTATGAAGTATAGAAGGTATCGTACTCATTCTTTGTCAGTATTTTGGCTCCAAAGCTTCCCTTGTTTTGATTGGCTCATCAGTCAGTCCAGACTGATTAAAGGATGTCTGACGTCCCGGGATGATCAGTACAGGATGTTAATGATGCGGATTGGATTGGTGTGGTTTGATTAGCGGGATGGGTTAACACAGGTCACATGACACATAGAGAGTGTTGAACTCTTACAGGCCGACAAAAGTGTGTGTCTGTGTGTGTGTGTGTGTGTGTGTGTGTGTGTGTGGTCAGTATACGCTCTCCTACAGTAGGTCTCTAGGGAGTGGGAGGTGGCAGCTCAGGCAAAAATGAAAACAGAAAAACACAAAAAAAACAAAGAAACAAAAGATGTGAGGTGCAGAATAAAAGAGAGATGATATGTCATTTATAATATGTTTGAATAACTTTTAGTGATTTGATTGTTTTATATATAGACCAGTTACATTTACTATATCATACATAATTTGATCATAAACATTTGTTTACCGAAGTAATATTATGTAGCTGGCTAACACAGATTTTATTGTAAAATTTTCTTTTATTTATTTATGATATTAGGTTATATTAAGTATAAGCTATTACCTATTAATAAGTATAATAGGTTATTATACTTTTTTTAGATTTGGTTTTTTTAGTACTTCAAGCTAAACTAAACGAATGTGTGTGTGTGTGTGTGTCTGTTTGTATGCATATAATATACACAGAAATTTAATAATTAAAATAAATATTTAAATTAATTAATTTTGGTTAACCTTTGCTTATTGTAAAAAAAAATAATTTATGAACGAGCATTTTATAAATGGAAAATATAAATAAGACAATTAAACAATATTTAAAGTAAAAATATCTATCTATATATATTTTTCTGACATGTATAAAACTTTTTAATGGAAATAAAATTCTTTAAAATAAAAAGCGCCAGTAAAAATATTACCAGTGCAAGAACAAATCTGAACTACTGGCCTGACGGGCTCATCACAAAAATCCTCATTGTTAAGTCCTGAAACTAGCCTAGAGAAAACAGAACTGGCATTCATGAACTGGTATGCATGTATCAAAATATATAATGTTGTATTAGCACATAAAGAATGTTATTTGACTTGACAGAAAAGAAGAAGATGGCCATCTTCAGTGGTTTGATCAGTAACAGCCGGGAGAGGCAGGAATGTCCGAGGCCTGCGGTGCATTGTGCAGTAAATGCCAAGAGCCTTTAGGGGCTGGACAGACACCAAATCACACAACTCACTTCCATCCTTTTCTATGGTTGATGTTTTTTTTTTGGACTGCCTGTCAAATATCCATATATTGCAATGAAATAATCAACATGAAGTACTGCAGTGTACTAAAATCAGCAAAAAGCTCAAGTAAAGTGTTCTTGGGTTTGTTTTGTATGAGTTACTGTAAAAGGTTTGTGCAGCACCATCATGTCCCGCCCAGAATATATTCATCCATCCTGAAGTTTTCGAGTGACTGTACTCAGCTGTGGACTTTTAATGGCTGCTGGTAATGGGCTGGTACAGGGTAGCCTATGCATATGCACACATCTTATGCGATTTGTGAATGGCAAACAAATTGCCATGTAGTTTAATGCTACCAATAAGCAAACATCAAGCTCTGAGAGACAGAGGAAGAGGGTAAGATCAGTTTCAGAGAGTAAATCAGAGCAGTGCCTGGTTTGGTGCAAAGACAGCTATAGTGCCAGCTCAACACTTAGATTTTAGTGCCAATTATCTGAATAATTCAGACAAGCGCTGTGCACTATTTGGTTAGTAAAGATCTCTTCTCTCATAGGAGATCTCCACAATGGCAGGCGATAACAGAATTTAAACTCGTTTGGGACGAGCGTTACTAGCATCATTGTTCTGATGCACGAGTCACTTTTATCTTCAGATTTTATTTTTCTTTGCCATGGATATTTTCTATCATTTTCATCATTTTCTAAATCTAAGTCACTAAATCCTTCAGTTTTCCCAAAATGTGATTTTTCTTCTCTGAACCAATCAAGACTTGCATACAGGACATTGAGTGAGGCAATGGTTCTCCACTGTTACAGTCTAAAGCTGTTGCATTGCATTGCACATTGCATTATGGAATATATACACTACCGGCCAAAAGTTTGGAATAATTAACACTTTTTAATGTCTTTAAATGTTGTCTCTTATGCTCACCAAGGCTGCATTTATTTGATTAATAAATACAGTTAAAAAGTAGTATGTGAAATATTATTACAGTTTAAATTGAATATATTTTATTAATTTATTTTATTTTTAATATATTTTATTTATAATTATATTTTAAATGTAATTTATTCCTGTGATGCAAAGCTGAATTTTCAGTATCATTACTCCAGTCTTCAGTGTCACATGATCTTCAGAAATCATTCTATTAGGCTGATTTTCTGATCACGAAACATTTCTAATTATTAAAAAATAATTCTAAATATTCAACACGGATTTTGCTGCATTTCATTTTTGTGGAAACTATGATTTGAAACTACCATTCAAAAGTTTGGGGGTAAGTCATATTTTGTTTAAAAAAGAAATTAATATTTTTATGCAGCAAGGACACATTAAATTGATCAAAATTGACAGTAAAGGCATTTATAATGTTACATAATATATGATTTATATTGATTTCTGAAGGATCATGTGACACTGAAGACTGGAGTAATGATACTGAAAATTCAGCTTTGCATCACAGGAATTAATGGTGAGCATAAAGGCCCATTCACACCAAGAACGATAACTATAAAGATAACTATATTAGCGTCCACACCAGCGGACGATATCGTCTGTTTATTCCAAGCGCACGCTCGTCTGCCGCTTTAAATTCTCGAGCTCGTGATAGCAGGATTGATTCTGATTGGCTGTTAATGTTTTTATCGTTCATCAGCTGGAAAAAATCGTTCTGAAATGGCTTTGTCCATAGCAACTCTAAATAACTGACTGCTCAGAAACAAGTTATTTCGCATTTCTAAATTTAACCCAATTGTGAGTAAAATTGACATTTTTGGTGGAAACCTTACAAAATGAAAAAAAAAAATGACAGTGAAAAATGAATTTAATATAGCTTCCAAATCATTTGTCACATAAAGGGGTAGTTCCCGCAAAAAAAACAAATTATGTCATTTAAACCTACATGAGTTTCTTTGTTCTGCTTAACACAAAAGTAGATATTTTGAAAAATGTGGGCAAACAGTAAATGATGTCAGAATTTTCATTTTTGAGTGAACTATCCCTTTAACAAAAGGTTGAAGCAGAAGTCAAGTGCATTATGGGATACAGTATCCTCAGAGTATATTCTGCTGAATATTACACATTTTGGCAAATGCAGGAGGTCATTTCAGTATTCCTTGCTTACAGAAAATTTGCATTTTCTTGCAGTCAAAGGCACTGAGGGAAAGATGGCTGCTGGACGGTGCGCCCTCTGCAGGACCGGATGAAGACGAGACCACAAAACAGTTGCGGGAAGATGAGGCCAAAACCAGAGGTCTTGAGGAGACCATTCTGAGGTAAACCAATCACATCAGTGCGGTGTAGAGCTGCATTCACCTGTTTTATATAAAAGGAGACACTTTTATGAAAGGAGTATAAAATAGAAGTAGATATGTGTCTTCTGGCTCTGTTTTTCAGTCCAGCTGTGATTAGATAGCAAGTGCCTAATGTGGGATCCTTCATCCTGGACTGTGTAATATGGATCTAGCAGCAAAGATCTTTCTTATCTGTTTATTCCTAATGGTGAAAAACTGTCCTGGGTCTTTCTGCTGGGCCTGGCAGAGCTGTCAGTCTGGATCTCCATTCCCTGTTTAAATCTCTGCTCTGGCTCTGTTAGGGCTTCTGGAACAGGA
Source organism: Sinocyclocheilus rhinocerous (assembly GCF_001515625.1). Taxonomy (NCBI): domain Eukaryota; kingdom Metazoa; phylum Chordata; class Actinopteri; order Cypriniformes; family Cyprinidae; genus Sinocyclocheilus; species Sinocyclocheilus rhinocerous. Next base: position 511,492 of record NW_015659405.1, on the reverse strand, counting down.
CTGGTATGCCACCCAATGAGTCATGCCGGTGAACAGCCAATGCCAGTAATGCCTGGTGTGGAAAACACACTCAGAAAGGGCTTGTGAAAAATATAAAAATATGTGAAAACATTATTACATTTTAATTGGTGCAGATCCTTTAATTAATTATATATATAT
>NW_015659405.1:504987-511215 GCF_001515625.1 Sinocyclocheilus rhinocerous | reverse complement strand
TAATTAATTATACAATTTTACATTATTTTTCCCTCACCTACAGAAATTGTGTAAATAATAGCAATAAATTATAATAAATAGTAAAGATGATTGAGAACAGATGCACATCCTTTAATTATTTTTAATATATATATATATATATATATGTGTGTGTGTGTGTGTGTTACTAATATTATTGAATATTTTATATAGCAATATTTATTAATTAATTAATATATTAATTATACATCATATATTTGTATATGTAAATGTAATACAAAAAATAATTACGTAAAAAAAAAATTATACTTTTATTCAAGGATGCATTAAATTAATCAAAAGTGAAAGTAAGGGCATTTGGAATGTTACAAAAGAGTTCTATTTCAAATAAATGCCGTTCTTTTGATTTTAATATTGAAAAATATTAAGCAACAAAAGCTATTTTACATTACATTATAATATAAAATATTAAAATGTATAATATTCACTTCTTTTGATAATAATAATAACTTTATTATTAATAACTGAGCACCAAATCAGCATATTATAACGACTTCTGAAGGACCATGTGACACTGAAGATGGTATCTATATGTATTATTATAATAACAATTAATATGTATTATTATAATAACAATTAATAACATGTTTTATAGGTAACCTAAAAATGTGCTTTATTAACTGAATATCCATCTTGTCTTTGTGTCTCTCCCTCTCGAGCACAGACTGGAGAGAGAGCTGGAGGAGCTAGAGACAGCTGTATCTGCAACATCCACCAAAGAGGACCTGTCAGACGCAGTACAGGAAATCAACACCAAGACAGTCGAAAAAACGGTGAGTTCTGACCGGCAGCTCTTTCTAGCCCATGAACTTCACACCAGGGCAGGCAGCAGGGGATCCTCGAACCTTTAAAGCATGACACACAATGGGGGACTACACAATGTCCGGCTACACAAAGGCCATCTTGATTAAGGGAAGCGATGGGTCTCAGTGCTTACAGTGCAGGAATCAGTCTCACTCAAGCAGCAAGCACTAAACATTCAGGACTGACAGGCTTTTGCCCTCACTGGTGCTGCATTCAGAGCGGATTCCATAGCAACAGCAGCAATGCTGCTACAACACTAATTATTTTCTCTGATTAGTCTTTTCTCTCTCTCTTCTAAAGTACATCATATGTCACTGTCCAGTGCCTGCTGGGCTCTAGCGCTTACCGTTTATGTGTTTTGTCATCAGGACTGTTGTTCAAAGTATTTTTATTTGAATAGATTTACTGCAAATAAGAAACGGCAACTTAGAGTTCAAGTCCAAATGATCAGTTTCTATGGAAACGCTTATAATGACAAAACAGATCCACGTGTGGTTTTTGTTCATGACAGATAAATACTTATTTACTAATCCTCTTACATGTTCTTGCAGAAAGAAAGCACATGAATTATGTTTTGAGGCACCTAAATGTCTTGAAATGTTGAGGCTACTGCCATTCAGGTTTTTATAAATGACATAGAATGAGAAAACACACTAGTTTGTTTACCTGATCCACTAATAATTTCCATTACAGTATACACATCTTAGGACAATTGTCTTTTTTCCTGAAAATCATGAATCATGTTTATGAAGCAGAGTCATTTTCATCACGCCTCAAAGGATGTATTGTGTTCCAGTAACCTAAAAATGTGTAAATAATGAAGATAAATGAGAACAGGTGCAGATCCTGTAATTATTTGTAATCTATTTTTTTTACATATTTATTTTATTACTTACATTATTTAATAATTTATATAGCAATGTTTATTAATTCAATAATCTATTAATTATACATGATATATTCTTATATGTAAGAGTAATCAAAAAAGAAATTAATACTTCTATTTAGCAGTGACAGTGAAGACATTTATAATGTTTATTTCTAATAAATGCTGTCCTTTTGAACTTTCTATTCATAAAAGAATATTGAAAAAACATATCAGGTGTCTACAAAATATTAGACAGAAAATCAGGTTTTACATATTAATATAAAATAATTTTACTATTTGATTTTATAAAATTATTTATTTATTAATTATAATATAATTTATTTTGATAGTAATAAGAACCATTATTAAATAGCATTCTGCGATGGAAATGATGGTGGTGGAAATTACATTTTAAACATTTATGGAATTACACGGCTGACTCTTTAGCATTTTTAAGGCTAATTTCATAGCTAGCATTTTATGTGTGTATGTATTCTACACTCAAAAGCTGTCATTGGGGTGTCATTTGCAAAAAATTTGCAAACTTAAACCCAGAGAAACATAATAAAATCTGAAACTGCATTTCATGACCCTTCAACACTCATCTGATATAGTACTCCTGTAGTAAACAGACAAAATGATGTGTTTACAATAACAAAGTAATATATGACTGAAGACTGTATTCGGATAATTCATGTTTAATTCAAACATGTATAATTTGGATCAGTCAGATAAGATTTGAACACCGTTTTCTCTTTCTTTTTGCAGGTTGTGACAGACTCTGTAAAAGGTAACGTCATCATGACACCAGAAACACCTCTTATAATTGCCTTTTCATGAGCAACATTTGATCAAATTCAAATTTAAATCTCAAGAGCAGCAGTTTATACGTTAGCCAAAAGATGAGTTTCTGCAGTTATCCTTGACATATCGACTGCAGTGAAGGACATTGCAGTCAGTCTTGTGTCTACTGTAGTACTTCCTCCTTCCCATCGTCCCTATCTCCCTCCTATTCTTCACTCTTGCTTCTTATACCTTCTTATCATTCTCTGTCCTTCTGTGTCCTCATTCATGACCCAATTAGAGGTCAAAGTTCACGTCAGCCCTCGTCTGGAGAAATCCGGAGGTGTCTCTGACATGATGAGAGCAGGTGAGTGGTCCAACCGTAGCTCACGCAGAGATCACACACTCTTCCTGCTATGTTTACCGTTGAGCTCTTTAATTCTGAGATAAAGACCACATAATGATGGAAATAGACACCATGTGAAAGTTAGGGTTCTCTCTGTCCCCGAAAAGTACACATTTAGGCTACGTCCACACGAAGCCAGAGCTTTCCCTAACCGATCTTTTTTTTCCCCTCGTCTCAAGAAATATCTGCATCCACACGAAACATCTGTGTTAATGTTAGTTAATAAAAAGACAATCGTTCAGTGTTTGTTCATGTTTTTGTTGCTGTTACGTAGCGGTGTCTGACTAGGGGCGAGACGTGGGCTGATGACGTCATCGTTTCAGAAAATATACGGATTCGCTGTCCACACGAAAACACAAGGGCGGCGTTTTCAGATTTATCCACTCTGGGTGGACCTGGTTTAAAAAAATATCGGTTTCACTCTCCCAAAACGCCGGATCTGTCTGGACGAAACGCCTATACGATACAAAATTTATGCGTATACAGCTAAACGCGTCTCCATGTAGACGGGGCCTTAGACACATTTTTAAAAAGCATGAATGTTACTGCAGTAGATCAGTGTTTCTCAAACCTTAGCTGTCCCTTGGCAGAAAACCCTAAAAACACACACATACACCACAGTAAGTCTGCTATTCAATTCAAAAGCATTAATATCATTAAGAAACAGATTTAGAAATGTATTTATTTATTCTTGTTTAGAAGCACTTAAACTGCTCTGTCTTTTCACATTAAGATTTAAATTCGGCTCTGTAGACAGATAAATGTAAAGACGTTTACTGACAGTTTTTCTGTGGGTGAGTGTCTGTTTGGTAACTGTGTGTTCCCTCTGGTTGCTTGGGAGGGTATGTGTGTCTCTGCTGCATTTTGGACTGAAATATATGACTAGATCGCAAAACAGAACGCTTTCTGTATAAACACTTGTGGGTTTCCAACTCACAAATATTGTCCTACGTTAGTGTTTTAAACTTACTAATCCTGTGCTGATTTCATCTAATCTTGTCTTCCAATTCTCTGTTCTCTCAGCTGATGTGTGCTTGCATGTGTGTGTGTCTTTGTGTGTCTGGCATACACACCACATCATCTCTCACTCAAAGTCGAAAAGCAGAAAAACATCTAATAAAAAGTAATTTTTAGAAGTTATACTACCAAAGGATCAGGTTACCATGGCAGCATTGCCTCTGAAACTATTTCACAGTTTTGATTTCATTATGAAATTTATAATTTTTTTTATTTATATATTGAAAAAAATGCATAATATAATATATAGTTTTATATATATATAGACTATGCGCATAAACCTTGCGCGCGGTATACAAACGAACATGAAACAAAACATTTATTAATCTGTGTTAATGTTAGTTAATAAAAAGACAATCGTTCAGTGTTTGTTCATGTTTTTGTTGCTGTTACGTAGCGGTGTCTGACTAGGGGCGAGACGTGGGCTGATGACGTCATCGTTTCAGAAAATATACGGATTCGCTGTCCACACGAAAACACAAGGGCGGCGTTTTCAGATTTATCCACTCTGGGTGGACCTGGTTTAAAAAAATATCGGTTTCACTCTCCCAAAACGCCGGATCTGTCTGGACGAAACGCCTATACGATACAAAATTTATGCGTATACAGCTAAACGCGTCTCCATGTAGACGGGGCCTTAGACACATTTTTAAAAAGCATGAATGTTACTGCAGTAGATCAGTGTTTCTCAAACCTTAGCTGTCCCTTGGCAGAAAACCCTAAAAACACACACATACACCACAGTAAGTCTGCTATTCAATTCAAAAGCATTAATATCATTAAGAAACAGATTTAGAAATGTATTTATTTATTCTTGTTTAGAAGCACTTAAACTGCTCTGTCTTTTCACATTAAGATTTAAATTCGGCTCTGTAGACAGATAAATGTAAAGACGTTTACTGACAGTTTTTCTGTGGGTGAGTGTCTGTTTGGTAACTGTGTGTTCCCTCTGGTTGCTTGGGAGGGTATGTGTGTCTCTGCTGCATTTTGGACTGAAATATATGACTAGATCGCAAAACAGAACGCTTTCTGTATAAACACTTGTGGGTTTCCAACTCACAAATATTGTCCTACGTTAGTGTTTTAAACTTACTAATCCTGTGCTGATTTCATCTAATCTTGTCTTCCAATTCTCTGTTCTCTCAGCTGATGTGTGCTTGCATGTGTGTGTGTCTTTGTGTGTCTGGCATACACACCACATCATCTCTCACTCAAAGTCGAAAAGCAGAAAAACATCTAATAAAAAGTAATTTTTAGAAGTTATACTACCAAAGGATCAGGTTACCATGGCAGCATTGCCTCTGAAACTATTTCACAGTTTTGATTTCATTATGAAATTTATAATTTTTTTTATTTATATATTGAAAAAAATGCATAATATAATATATAGTTTTATATATATATATTTTAAAGAATAAAAAAGGCATATCTATATAAAATTTGTATTTATTTTTTATTGTATGTTTTTGTTTTAATTCTTAATATCTCAGTTATAATTAGATTTTTGTATAGATATGTATATCTATACAAAAAAATAAATACAAAAATCTTTAATAATTGATGTCACAACTTGGTTGTTAAAGGGGTCATATGATGCGATTTCAATTTTTCCTTTCTCTTTGAAGTGTTAAAAGCTCTTGGTGCATAAAGAAGATCTGTAAAGTTGCAAAGACTAAAGTCTCAAATCCAAAGAGATATTCTTTATAAAAGTTAAAGGACCCATATTGTACACCTTTCTGGAGTTTTATTTGAGGTTCTGATGTCCTTAAGAATATATATTTACGGTATAAGTACCAAAAACCATCTCAATATATTTTTACAGCTCTTTTCTCAGGAGCTCTGCTGAGAACAGGTCGATTTTGGTCTGTCTAATTAATATTCATGAGCATCTCTTCTGATTGGCCTGTTGTTTTCTGAGTGACGCACGGCCAGGCCAATCACAGGTAACTAGGCTCAGCGACGTCACTGCGCTAGCTGGAGGCAAAACAAAGGGAGGCGGCCCATTCAAACCAGCGCAGATTCGGCTACATAAGGAGCTTAAAATATCATCTTGTTGTGATGTTGGGTGCCAGAATCGACGTAATACAGCCTCAAATTAGAAATTTGATCACATATCTGCTGCCACTGCCAGACAAAAAACCGACGACAGCTGTGGTTAAACCAAGCGGCAACCTCCCGCTCTCTCTGGTGAAGCCAACAAGGAAGTGACTTAAACTGTAATTCATCAACTGGCCGCTAGAGGCTGGCTGCAAAAGGGAGTCAATCCCATAGACTCCCCATGTTAAAATGCCCAACTTTACAGCAGAAAAAA
>NW_015659405.1:482646-504598 GCF_001515625.1 Sinocyclocheilus rhinocerous | reverse complement strand
GTATTCGGCCAATCACAACGCACTGGATAGCTGGCCAATCACAGCACACCTCGCTTTTTCTGACCGATGAGCTTTGTAAAAATCGACACGTTTCAGAGAGGCGCGGCATAGAGGAGAAACAATAATGTACAGTATGCGGAAAATAATGTGTTTTTTTTTTCTTTAAACTGCATAAACACATTTCATTACACCAAATACACAAAATAATGTTATTTTTAGCAACATCATATGACCCCTTTAAAAGCACGCGAAGAAGATTAAAAAGTCCTGCATTATGTTCTAACCATGAAATTATTTTTTCAAATAAGTTATTACATGAAATATCTTCAATCATACAAATCAAAACAGACTTTTGAAAAATTAAGCCAGGAGAATCCCATTGAGACATCACAATCTCTTCTTCCAGGGAGACCTGGTCAAGACGGCAGCACACACAAAAAAAAAAACAAAAAAAAAAAACATAAACAATACTCATACAAAACAATAAAAGTAATATCAAGAAAAACACTTACAAGACTCCTTTAAAACAGTTTGCAAAAGATATTTTAAAACTTCTCTGGGATGGCAGTATCTCTAGTCTAAATACAGTTTGCAGATCATTCCAAGCCCAGGGGGCATAAAAAGAAAAGGCACATTTTCCAAATTCTTATTCCATGAGGACACCCACTGCGAGGGACGATGACGCCGGCTCACACCCCTGGTCAGACTCATTAAGGTGCTTGGACCCCGGAGTGATGGCGTGCACTGTCCTCCTTTCCTCGGGCACAGGCTCACAAGTCGTGGCAGGTGGAAGCTTCCTGTCTGCGGGGGGCTCTGGTGTGAAATTTGTCGATCGAGGTGGTGACAGGCTGGGCTCTGGGTCAGGCTTCGAGACATCTGCAAGGTGAGGCTGGACGTTGATGTTGTAGTCGACATCTGCTTCCATCCAGATCCATTCAGCCACAGTGCGAAGCTGATGTAGTCCTTAAGGGTCCAACAAGGGCCACCCTGGGGCATGACGAAGTGAATGTCATCGTCCAGTCCACACCGAAATCCCCCCATCAGGCAGACGTCATAGCAGCTGGCATGGTGGCAGGTGTTGAGGAACTCCTCCACGTAGCCCTCCAGGTTTCGGCCAATTTGAAAAATAAACATTGTTGCTCCCCCGTGGGACAACATTAATGGATGCAATTTCCATTAATCTTCTCATTTTTGAGGGTCCGGTCTACTGTCACAACTTGATTGTTAAAAGCACTCAAAGAAGAAGATGAAGATTCAAAAGTCTTTAATAATCCACACTGAAGAGAATCCAAACAAGGCAAGCAAACTAAACGCAACCAAAACACAGACGAGACCGGACCAACTGAACTGAAACGAGAGGAACTTAAGTACCCAGAGAAACAAGGTTAATTATCGAAGCACACCTGAACAGAATGACATCATCAACTCAGAAACCATGATGACTAAAGATTGGTAGGAACTAGAACAAAGGAAAAATGAAATTGACTAGAAACATACTAAAAATCTATGAAAATGAAACAGGACTGATTAAATTGTCTTATAATTAATCTATTAGCCTATAATTGAGATATTAAGAATTAAAACAAACAATAAAAAATAAATACAATTTTTTTTATATATATAAATACACCTATTTATTATTCTTTAAAAAATATAAAAATATATTATATTATGTATTTTTTCAATATATAAAACATGTTATATAAGGAATTAAGTTCTCATTATTTAAATATAGTTTCTTATTTTTCTGTACAAAAATCTAAAGTTACAATTATTTCACATTTATCATACATTACATTAGAACAGAAAAAACACCATGTAGCACCTATCAGTCATACTGTCGTTGCACACCTCACTCTGCATTATTAATGTCATAGTGCTCAAGAGACAGTCTCAGAAAATCACATCTGACTGGCTGTTTGAATATAGAAAGCAGCTGGCCCAAACAGCGCGTGTTTGTGTGTGTTCAATGACTTTATGTGAGTGTGACATTGCATCATTGCAGGATGGTAATGTGTTCTTTCGTTGGCACTGCAGCGATGTACTCCGTAGAGATCACAGTTGAGAAGGACCTGGTGACGGGCAAGACCAAAGTCCTGTCCACTAACACACTGCTCCCCAAAGACCTCTCGCAGCAGGGCGTCAAGGTCTATGAGGATGAACAGAAAGGTGGCTGGCGATAGAGGAGGCGTGCGAGGCTTTGCTAGTATGCCTGCTTTACGAGAAGTGTACATGTTTACTTAAAACATATTATAGAAATGAGGAAAAATGTTTAGAACATAAGCTGTAGTTTCTCTTATGTGACCAAACTTGATGTTTATATATCATTTTGGTTTATTCAAGAACAGTTAACTCAAAAAATTTCACCATTCACCATTTTTTCCAAACTCGTATGACTTTCTTCCTTAGCTCTCATCAGGGACGGATTATGACACAGCGGTGCCCTGGGCACGGACCGATTAAAGGCCCCCCTCGGTTGAAATTTTGTTCCTTTTTTAATCGAAATTTTCCCAAACTATTTCCCAAAATATCATAAAATATCACGATTCTCAAATATAAGTAAATGCATTTTGCACCTTTATAGATCATGTTAGTTTATCTATAATGGGCTATGGGAAAAGTAACCTAATATTAGTGTAATCTATTAACTAGCCTATGCATAAAACCCGTCTTTTAACTTGTAGATATAGTCATGTCATAGAATATTTTTAATATGACTGACTTTATATTTAACGTAAATTTAATAAAAACATTGTAAGTTACTAATTATAACACTTTCATTGTACATAACGAGAGCAAAGAATATTTGCTTTATCAAAGAATATTAACTTCAGTCTAGACAGAGTTCAAGCACTCTCAACAACTCCCATTATAATCACTGAAGCTGTTTATACTGTGAAATGAATATCTTACTTATCAACAACTCCCATTATAATCACTGAAGCTGTTTATACTGTGAAATGAATATCTTACTTACATCATACACACATCTGCACTTTGTTTATGATGAGAGAATTCGCCAGAGAGCAGCATTCAGTCAGCGAGCACGCGCGCTGAACAAAACACGGGCTTTTCAGGGATGACTCATCTGAATGCCTCTGATTGGCCATTGCATTCATAAGCTCAACGGAATCCTGTGTGATTGGTTATAATGCGCAGCACTGTAAAAACGCGTCTGGCTCAGCGCCAGCCAAAGCACGAACGCAGATTTGAATTTGGCAGCTGATTCTGTGCCGCACTGAACGTTCTAATCGTATCAAATATAAAAAAAATATTATTCAGCCATTTTTGGTCTTTTGGAAGCTGCATTCAAAATCCACTTTGCTTAAAATCCTGAGGGGGCACGGTTGAAATCGCATTCCTGGAGGAGCAGTATTTCGGCTGGGCCCACCTCTGGTCTAGTGCCCTGGGCACGTGCCCGGTAGGCCCGTGCGTTAATCCATCCCTGGCTCTCATATTTTATTCTCACTATCACATATTTTAGTTTACTCTCGTCGTGGGTCATGTGACACGTGAAAACCATTTCCAATCAGCATCATTGAGGTCAAATCTGGCATGATCGATCTTCAAGTGGTATATTTAAATTTATGTGAAGAGCTGGTGGAGGGAAAGTATCCCAAATTTATAACATAGACTCATTAGAAAAATGTGATCTACCTGCAGTTTCCAGTTAAAATGAACACTAATGGCAGTGAAATACTAACAACTTTGTGCTTTCTCACAAATTATGATTACAGGGGTAGATTATCGATTAATAAACTTAAAAGTATTAACAAGCTAAAATGGCATGGATGCTTCAGCAAATGCATTTTTATCTCACGGTTGCTCACTAACGCTTAGGTTTAGTGTAGATGGTACATTATTTTAAGATTAAGTTAATGCAATAGAGCATTTTCCTTTTAGCGCCACTCACTGGAAAATCCATTTCCAAACTTTCACAATACGTACAACAACCAGCGCCAGATTCACATTCATCTGTTTTGGATAAAACTGAACACTTTTAGTGCCACTCACTGGACATTTCATCTGGAAAGTATTGCAAAACATGCAAGAAACAACGTAATATTTTGCAGAAATGCTGCCACAGGCACATTTTCCAGTGAGCCTGGGTTGTAAATTAAAGTCTGTTCCTCAGACAAAGCTTGTGTTGTTTTAAAAGATGAGCATGAGTCGTATGAACTGATTCCATGGTACTTTTTTGTCCTTTTTGAAGCTTGACAGACCCTGTATGGAAGAGAGTAGCTCGGACATTTAGCTAAACATCTCTTTCAGGTTCCACCAAAAAAAGTCAGTCAAATGGGTTTTGGAATGACATTAGGATGAGTTACTGTAGCGTTAACTTGTATCAACATCTGAATCTTACATTTGTCAGTTTTAGAAGTAACACACTTGATGTGTCATCAAACGCTGGTCACTTCTCGTAAAGAGAGAAGCATGGCTTTAGATGCAGGGTTACCACAAACCCCTGATTTTTGTTGACTCTTATCATTATTCTGGCAGAGTTAAACTCTCATTTGGTCACCCTGCAACTTGACTGCTAGTCTTGGGCATGTTGCTGCCAAGCTTAGCCACAAGCCTCCAGCCTGACTTCTCACGCTTTCCAGTGGTGTCACACAATGAAACTATAAATTTAGCACATATTAAATATATTCTCCATAAGTTTACAGATGATTAAAATACTTGTTTCACTCATATTGCATCTGTTTATACTGCTAACACTGCTAGCTGCTAATGCTAACACCAGTAGCATTGCTTGCTTCCTGCTGTTTACTCAGCTTGCCACACTTTCCCTGTGTTTGATCCCTCAGTCAAGTGAGCACTTCTAGCAAGTGAAGTGCACTTGATGCACAACCTTAAAAGACAATGCTAACAGTAGTCACTAACTGGGCACACTATGCTTTCCATTTTATAAATTATTCCTTTGTAGAAATTCTTACAGCAAACCTACAGTAAATATGTGGCGAATGTGCTGCAACGTTGACTAGAAGTTTGCTGTAACACACTATATAAAGGATTCATATAGGCATTGTCAAGTATGGCATCAGTGCTGTTTATTTAGGGTGACCATACACCCTTTTTTCCCTCCAGACATGTCCTGGTCAGTATCTGGGTTTTGGCTTTGTTTTCCTGTTGTTTTCACACTTGCTGAAGGTAATGACTGAAAAGTAGTTTGACCAATAGTGTGCCGGCATTATACATCGATCAATCGTGGCGAGAAGGCGGGCTCTACAGAGAACAGTCATAACAATGCAAATATTCGTACATATAATTTATGAGGACTGTAGAGAGACCATCAATAGGAAAACATAGCCAAAATCTGGACCTTTTAGCCAATTTAGAAATCCCAGCCAGGACGTGTATGTGAAAAAAAAGGACTATAGTCACCCTGTGTTTATTACAGTCTGCAAGAAGGTACAAGGGTCAATGACATGTTGCTCACTTTTGTTTGGATCTTTTTTTTTGGTTTGTTTTGCTTTGTTTAAAAATACATTTTAAATAATTTATACATGTAATATTTTGACATTTTAAATTTAAATTTATATATATATATATATATATATATATATATATATTTGCAATATTGGGATGATACAACTGCCCTGATAAAATAAAGAAAAAGCCTCATTAAAGACTTTTGGCATGTTTGGCATGTTTTATAAAAAAAAAAATGTTTTTTTTAAATTAAGTATTTTTTTTTTTAATAATCTAAATATTTGAAACGCTTTTTCCTGCCAAAAAGTAATTTGGTGTTATAACGTCAAAAAACATGCACAAGAAATTGTAAAATAGAAAGGACCCCTGCAAACTTCCCAAAAACCAAATTTTTGTGAATGAAGAATTAACTATATTTGTGAAAAAGAAAAATCTTTAAATTTATTTAAACCTTTTTTTTTTTTTTTTTAAATACTTATTAGGATGTGTGCACTTATTCAAAGTATGTTAGTACTTTTTATTGATGGTTATTCCAAATGACATTTTTTATTTCATTTTAAATAAAATAATTGAATTAAAATAAATTTTTCTTTACATTGTTGAGAATGAAAAAAAAAACCCAAAAAGATAAAAGAAACCAGCAAGATAAAATATTTTTCCTTTTCTTTTTTCCATTTCTTGATCTTTAAAAAAAAAAAAGTGTCAACAATTTTTATTCAGAAATTGCTAGCAAGTTACAGCACATAGAATGTCAACAGAACTCGAAATTTTCAAGTGGAAAGACTTGAAAGACTGAAATAATATCTTCCTGTAAAAAGTACTCCAATAATCTTTGTTTTATTTAACTTTGAAAACTTTTTTTTACAGTGTTGGACCCTCTTATTTGTCGTTGACCCACAAATGCTGGGGTTGATAATGCTCTGCCATGTCAGTCTTAAGATGAAGAGCAGTCAGTCAAAGAAGCCTCTGAGTGAGTCTTTCCTGATTGAGTCCGTCTTGTTTTTCTCTATGCAGTGGTGCATGAGGTGCGCAGTGTGGACGGTGCAGTAACCAACGGCGTTCACCAGCTCAGCTCTTCAGAGGTGGACGAGCTTCTCCACAAGGCTGATGAGGTGACCATGAGCGAGAGCAGCAGCAAGACAACACCGCAACTGGAGCGAGGGCAGGCCGAGAAGGTGGAGAAGGTAGAGAAAGACGTAGTCCCAGCCACAGCCCCCATAAAGGAGATCACAGGTGTAGAAGCCAAACCCGCAGCCCCTCAGACAGAAGTGGGCGGGGCCAGCGCGGAGAACCCAGTTACGATGGTTTTCATGGGCTACCAGAGCGTTGAGGACGAGGATGAAACAAAGAAGGTTTTGGGGCTGGAGAGCACGACTGTGAAGGCTGAGGTGGTGCTCATCGAGGATGGAGATGCCAAGACTGCCACCAGTGACAGCAAGCAGGAACAGGCGCCCCCTAATGGCAGCTCAGCAGAGCCACCGAAGGCTGAAGAGGCAGCAGGCGAGTCGGGGCAGCCAGAAGGGGGCGCTGCTGAAGTCAAAAGCAAGGAGAAACAACCCTGCAAGTGCTGCACCATCATGTGAGCCCAAACACGCCCTCCCAAACACGGACTTTACTGATGAAATGCAACAACATGCAGAGAGAACAATAGCAAAGCTGAAAGGAATAAAAGTTCAGTATCTTTTGATAGAAGCTGTTGTTTCCTTAATTGATTTCTACCTGTTTTATATTTTTGCTATTACTTTATCTTTTCCCCTTGATCCTTTCTAACCTCATTTAAATTTTACGCATTTTTTGGGGATTTATTGTGGCTGAAATGAATCACATCATTTGCACTCCTGTGAGAGAAGCATGACGATTTGACCGTTTAACTGAACTGAACGGATCACTATCAAACAAGCCCATTTAATTAGCATTTTCATTTTTTGAATGATTCCAATTTGTCACATAATTGTATGTGCATATGTTGCGTGCACTACAAAGTATTTTCACTTTCACCTCAAAAGAAAACTTTGAAGAAAATCTCAAGTGAAAAAAAAGGACTATAGTCACCCTGTGTTTATTACAGTCTGCAAGAAGGTACAAGGGTCAATGACATGTTGCTCACTTTTGTTTGGATCTTTTTTTTTGGTTTGTTTTGCTTTGTTTAAAAATACATTTTAAATAATTTATACATGTAATATTTTGACATTTTAAATTTAAATTTATATTTGAATGATTCCAATTTGTCACATAATTGTGTGTGCATATGTTGCGTGCACTACAAAGTATTTTCACTTTCACCTCAAAAGAAAACTTTGAAGAAAATCTCAACATTGTGCACTGCACTGTATTTATTACTGATGAAGCTGTGAGAAGTATTTCAATTATTTTTATTTTGTTTTTTCGAATTAGGAATAAAACCTGTGGGATTGACAGAGCACATGCATTTGCTTAGAAATTATGGGATTGTTTTAAAAAACGGAGTGACCATCGTACAGGTAAATAGTTACACAAAATAGTGCAGAACAGTTTTGACTCATTCCTCAGTTTGTAATGAAGGAAAAAAAAAGTTTACAAAAGAGTGAAGTTAGCATTTTTTTTAAACATGAATTTTTCCTTACAAACGTGCAGCTGTAATTGAGGTGTAGTTGTCTAAATCATTTTACAAATCCTTACTGGATTCCCTACACTACTGTTTGGGCTCTGTATTTTAAGTCTCTTCTGTTCACCAAGGATGCATTTATTTGAAAAAAAAAAAAAAAAACATAGGCTATTTCTCTACTGATGGCCATTTAAATTTAGGTTTACATATATTTATTTTAACAAACATACAGTAAAAAGTAATTTTTTTAATTATAATTAAAAATAATATTTTCTATTTGAATATATTTAAAAATGTAATTTATCCCTATTATGTCAAAGCTGAATTTTCAGCATCATTACTCCAGTCTTCAGTGTCACATGATCCTTCAGAAATCATTCTAATATACTGATTAGATGCTCAAGAAACGTATTATTATCAATGTTGAAAAAAGATGTGCTTTTTGTGGAAGCCATGCTATATTGTTTCAGGATTCTTTGATGAATAGAAAGTTCATTCCCTACACTACTGTTTGGGCTCTGTATTTTAAGTCTCTTCTGTTCACCAAGGATGCATTTATTTGACAAAAAAAAAAAAAAACATAGGCTATTTCTCTACTGATGGCCATTTAAATTTAGGTTTACATATATTTATTTTAACAAACATACAGTAAAAAGTAATTTTTTTAATTATAATTAAAAATAATATTTTCTATTTGAATATATTTAAAAATGTAATTTATCCCTATTATGTCAAAGCTGAATTTTCAGCATCATTACTCCAGTCTTCAGTGTCACATGATCCTTCAGAAATCATTCTAATATACTGATTAGATGCTCAAGAAACGTATTATTATCAATGTTGAAAAAAGATGTGCTTTTTGTGGAAGCCATGCTATATTGTTTCAGGATTCTTTGATGAATAGAAAGTTCAAAAGAACAGCATTTATTTAAAACAGAAATATTTTACAGTAAAAGTCTTTACTGTAGATGCATCCTTGCTGAATAAAAGTATTAAGTTCTTAAAAAACAAACGTTTGAACTTTAGTGTATGGTCTTGTAGCTATATTTCACTTTATTCCAATGCAATGCCTTTCGCCATAGACTTCCATTATATTTACATAACATGATTTTTATTTGCTTTTACAAACTTAGGGATGAGTTATAATAATTTTATGGTAAATGAAAGCATGTCACAGCTTAACCTCTTTTGAACCAACATTCCTGCAAATGCACGTGCAAATGCAGTTTTCACAATTGATTTGCTTCAAATGAAAGAATATTTCAATGGTCTGTGAGTGCTTTCTTTTATCAGAGCATCCCTTCTATTTTTTCCCTTTGCTATTCCTCACACACACAGTAATACAACACCATTTCCCCTCCTTTAAGGAAACTCTCTTTTCCTGATCTTTGTTCTCCCGTGAGTCCAGTAGATTGCGCTCTTTCATATTGAAATGTAGGACAGGTGAGCTGAGGATATCTCAGTAAGCTTCGATGTTTTGCTGTAAGGCTGTTCGATGGTCGTTCTCAGTTAGACTGTTCCAGCAAAGAGCTTGCGCATGTGTTTGTAATTGTTCCTTTGTGTTTCTAACTAAAATATATATTATCCCCACTTGAAGTGCTCTATTTGGAAATAGAGATCAAGAGTAGAGAGCAAGTTATTCTCTCGGTTACTTTCCAACTGCTGCATGATATAAACTGGCATTGGATCATTTGTAGCCTTCTCATATTTCATCTGCATCGCTCACATGCATTTTGAGTATTTAAACAGCCCTGGCCTCGTTCTGACATTCAGAGGTGGGTATGTATCAGGCTAGCTGTGTATTTCGATTGTATGCCAGGCCACACTGCCCTCAGACCTCAGGAAGGGTCAATGACAGCTCATTCCTATAACAAGTGACATCAACAAACTTCTGCAGCCAATCCTATGCAACAGCCCTCATGCGTGTGAACTAGTGTCAGAATAAGCAAAGCTCTCTCACTTCCACAGCAATCTTAACAGTTCCCGAGACAAGAATGGAAAGACAGGAAGGACAATATCCGCCCTTCCTTAGCTGTTCCAAGGAAGTGTGGCCAGGGGACAGGAAACATTTAATAGGTTATTATGCAAAGTATTAAAGCTTTTTTCTTTCTTTTTTTTTTTTTTAAAGATACTTTTAGAAAAAAAAAAAAAAGTGTTAACATTTTTGGCAAAAGTAAAAAAAAAAAAAAAAATTTGGGAATTGCCCTTATAGTAGCTATGATGCCAAATGCTTCAGTAAAAACAAAAGGCATATTGTTTTTGTAGCCTGTGTGTTTGTGGAAGAGTGGTCGACTGGTGCTAACTTAAATTTATGTTCATGTTTTCCATAACTGTTAGTAACATTAAAGGTGCATTAAGTAGTCTGATATCACAGTCAACGTCTGATATCTAGTTATATGTAAATTACACTGATACCATTGGGTTTTAGAGGGCGGTTTACACAATAATTATTTAATTCCCTTACCTGTCCAACAAAAAAAGAAGCAACTCCTGCATCACTACTTAGGATTTTTCTCCCTCGCCAAATCTTGCCGTACTGATATTTATGGCTGTTTTTTGTCTTTGTCTTTTGGCTTCAGACCATTTCTTCTGCTTCTCTGGCCGTATGCTATATGGGAGCTTTTCAAACATTGCTTTATGAACGTATGAAACTGGCTTCATTACATCGAACCTTTGCTTCAAAACATTTGAAATTCTGATCTGGAGCACATTAACCAGTGTCTAGGGTCAGGTTTATAATGTAGGCTCATTTTTAATGAATAAAAATTGTAATAACATTGCGTATATAATGAAAAAATAGGATGATAATTAATTATTTCTAATTGGACTAAATAGCCAAATCCTGCCTAAAACAAGCATACAGAATTATGATAAATTACACAGATGCTTCATATTAAATGATATTTCATGATTTGTAAATTACATTCAGTAATTAAAGCGGTTGTAATTTGTTTGTAAAAGGCGTCTTTATGCAAGTTTCGGCTTTGAAACTTGACATACTTAGTCGAGCCAGGCTCCATCGCTGTGACACGGCGGGATTTTATACGTTCCCATAGCAATGTAGAGTGACCGAATCGAAAGGGAACGCTCTCGGTTACTCACGTAACCTCGGTTCCCTGAGATGAGGGAACGAGACATTGCTCTTATTGCCATGTCACCTAGCTCAGGATCTTAGAATGCCAAGTTGCTTCAGTCAAGATTCTGAATAGATGACGTACAAGCGCTGCTTTATATAGAGTGGGAGCCCCTCATATTTCGCGCGCTTGAACGCCATTGGCCAGTTTCACTGGCGTGATTCAATAAGGCTTCAGTAGTATTTGGAGGAAAGGGTAATTCTCTCATTAACACACTGCTTTGACCAGCACTTTTGTGAGATTTGAAATTGAATCATTTTGCGAATCAATTGGTTCACTCAATTCTGTTTCGAAAAGCTTATTTTCTCTGATGACTACATACAGGTACTGATTCTAACATTGTCGCCGCTGGTAAAGCACAATGGTCTGATTCTCGCTCTTTGCATCACCAAACAACTCTACATTACAGTTGCCTCTACAGCGGCTGTGAAACGTAATGAAACACTGCGGCTCATGTCATTTCAGCAGGCCAAAATACATTTTGGTGGGAACAATACACAACATAGATAACTGAAACACTTTTTATAGAAATCTTTTATGAGTACAGTCTTCATCTCATGTGAGTTTACACCATTCAGACTCTTTAAAAACACAATTGATGTGTAAAACTTTAATTAGCACCAAAACTACTAAATGCACCTTTACGTTACATTGGAGGGTTTGTTAATGAATGTTAAAATTGTTTTGTACCTTACTTATAAATTGCTTGCTTAATCAATTTAATTTGATGGCAAATTATTAACTCATTTTAGGGGAACGAAATTACGTGGCACGGCTAGCTGGTAGTCTGCTAGATGAAATGTGTGTGCGTTTTGTGTATGTGTGGTCGTATCCATGATTTATGTCAGTTAATATGTCATATATCTCTCATATTTTAGTCACATTAGTTGCCCAAATTGCTGGGATGAACTCTGTGAAAATCAGTGTCTGTGTGTATTCAGAAGCCCGGGAGTCAAATGAGGTCAACATGAATGCAAAAAAACCCTTTTCGTTTATCGTGTTCCATCATGTTTCCACACATTCACTTATCCATGTACACACTATTTGGATGTAAAGCAGCATCTGTGAGGTTATAATTCATAGTTCAAGAACCAGTTTGCTTTCCTCCCATTGCTCATCTGGGCAGCTTCCTTTAAAGTCTTTGCATCAATGTGAGTTTAATGGTTGCTTCACACTTTTGCCACTCACCTTAATGTCCGTCAATACTAACATTCCAGTTCCGACATGTTCCTCACCCCTGAATGCCTTGTTGTCTGGCCACGGGCCTGGCATTTCTCTTTTGTATAGTTGCATGCTTTTATAAGTACATAAATCACACATATCTACATATCCATATCCATTTCCATGTTAGATAATGTCCCTGTGCTTGAACCCCTAACCCTTGATGACAAGCTGAGTTCAAAGGCATGATAGAACAGAGGAGAATGCAGGGACATATAACCAGGTACCTCTCGTATTGGTTCTCCTGATAATGAGTGTGTGTGCTCTTACTGCCACTGTTGTCTGTGCGTTGTGAAGGTCTGCTTTCTTATCAACCTGACAGAGCTGTAGAAAGAGTTGGAACGAGACATTAAAATGTGACGTGCTTTACGGAAATCACTGCCTCTGTCTTGTTTTCTTTAATAACAGAAAATGTGCTGCTTATGATCTATTTCCTGCTCTGCATTTTTGGTGCAAACTTCAACACCACAACAACAGATTCATTTTGTCAACATGAGTTTGCAGTCTGTATTGAATGAGATGCAATAAAAATATCATGCACAGTGAAATAATGGCAAGAAACGTCTTTCTATTGAGTAGTCCTCGCAGGCTGCGCGCAAAATCTAGTTTTCTACTAAACCTGGCATTGTATACTATACATACTATTGGCTCTCTGACAAATTGCTTGTGATGTTCCTCATTTGTAAGTCCCTTTGGATAAAAGCATGTAAAAACAACATACAGAATGGCCAGTGTAGTATGATTCACAAGCAAATGACTCTTATGAGTCTGTTTTTTTGTGAATCAGAAATGTACAGTGCAACCAGTATAGTCAGATTCACTAACAAATGGCTCTTATGAGCCATTTCTTTTAAGCGAATCAGAAATGTACAGCACAACCAGTATAGTCAGATTCACTAACAAATGACTCTTATGAGCCAGTTCTTTTTATTGAATCAAAAACATACAGTGTGACCAGTGTAGTCTGATTCACAAGCAAAGTACTCTTATGAGTCAGTTCTTTTTATTAAATCAGAAATGTACAGCACAACCAGTATAGTCAGATTCACTAACAAATGACTCTTATGAGCCAGTTCTTTTTATTGAATCAAAAACATACAGTGTGACCAGTGTAGTCTGATTCACAAGCAAATTAATCTTATGAGTCAGTTTTTTAAGTGAATCAGAAACGTACAGCACAACCAGTAAAGTCAGATTCACTAACAAATGACTCTTATGAGCCAGTTCTTTTTATTGAATCAAAAACATACAGTGTGACCAGTGTAGTCTGATTCACAAGCAAATTAATCTTATGAGTCAGTTTTTTTAAGTGAATCAGAAACGTACAGCACAACCAGTAAAGTCAGTCATCGACACACACACCTATACACGCATGCATGCACTGAATCTTTGACCATGGGCCAGGTCACCCCGCACACATTATGGGAATTTTTGCTTAATGTGATACCTCACTAAGCTTTATACATATAGTGGGACAGATGACTGAAATTCCATAAAAATAAAATAAAACAAATGTGTATAGTACAATACTAGTGTCAAACATTATAATGCTATATTCAATAGCTAATAATATACTACTAATGTACAAAGTTAAATACTTGTGCATTATATTTTAATTTTACTGAATACATTTTATTGTGGTTTGGGAAAAAGAAACATTTACCTGAAAATGTGTTTCTTCTTCTTCAGCTGTGCAAAATATTTAGTAAATATTGTATTGTTTTAAACACATGCTATCTTTTTTTTAAAATTAGCTTAAGATAAAATAATAACTGATCAACTCCTGCAATACTGCTGTAGCACAAGAAACTGTATATAGTTTTGTGTATTTTTGTGACTTTTGAGCCCCTTACAGTTAAGTGAGTGGAATTCACTGTTGTAAATATATCACTGTGGTAATTGCAGTGAATAGCTGTATGTGCTCATTTGTTGGTGGCTTAAAGCAATTCACTCTTTTTGCGGAATTTCGTAGCCTAAGCACAAATTTACAAACTCCCAGAACAGACGTTTGGGAAAGAAACAAGCCATTCGGCTTATTAAATGTCAGTGAACCATTAGATTGATTTTGAAACTGATATTTAAAGGCAAAAATAAATAAATAAAATAATTATGGTTGCTTTAAAACCCCTAGTTTATGGTTCTTGACCACTAGATGTCATGATATGTATTATTCAGTCCACTAGAAACTTCTGTACAAAAAGTCCAATCATAGACACTTTTCTACAAGATCAGTTAAACAGTCACTAGCGATGATTTTAGAAAAAGTCATTTGCTTGGCCATAAACTCTGGAATGTAATATATGAGTGTCATGCTCTGTACTTTCACTCATCTGCTCTGACACATGGGAGTTTTCCTCAGCTCATTGCACAACTCAAATGACACCTTCAACTTTAATTTTAATTGCGTTGGTGTTGTTGTCCTCACTACAGTCCATATGGACACATGTAAATTAGTTAACAAGAATGTTTATGGGTTTATTCAGGCCCATTTACCATCTCTAAATTTAATTCTGCGTGCAGATGGTTCAGTACCAAGCTTTTATATTAATATACCAGGTGCCCATTCTTCCTCAAAACCCCATCCACAATCTATCAGTTTTTTGCATTCCTTCGGTCTGGGTGTGGGGTGTGTCTATGCGTGTATATGTGATATTAGATGAACTTTGTCAAGTCAGTGCAGTAAAGACAGAAGTGTCTTCTGATGCATGTGACAGTACAGACTCTGACGCCACTGCTGATGTCTGAGGGTGAGTGTTGCTCATTTTTCTTTGGCTGAAATGTTTTGTGAGAATGAATAGCCCAGCTTGTTATGCTAGAATACGTAGTTTATATTATTTGTTCATTTGAAATGCGTGAGATAATTTGTAAGAGAGACAGGATATACTGTATAACTGCCTAAATCAGGGGAGAATAGAGTGACATGTAATGTAAACAGGAAATTTTTAAAGTACAAAAAGTTTTATCTCAGTATTATATAATAATACATTTCTTAAATGCATTTTATGGCAGGTATACTTCCACTTTCAGCCATTTTACTGTCACTGTAGGCTAAAGGTTCATCAGGATTAATACGGTTATGTATCTTATGATTTTGATCTTTATGGAGCACTTTGATCTGTCTGAAAGAAAGTGAAAGAGCGAGATTTTAACAACTTTTTTGGTTTTATGGTGTAAAGACTCACTGCAGCATGGTTCCATGACTCTGTTTTGGTAATCATACTTCTGTAAAGCTACAGTATATTTTCTACACTTTTGGGGACACCCCTCAAACAGTCTGAGCCAATCAGAAAAGGCAGATCAGTGGATTCCAGGAAACAGGTCTTCTGTCATTTTATCAGTGGTTCACAGTTCACGATTTCAAACACGGACACCAGTGACAGTGTGCAAAACTCCCTTACAACTACGTAAGCTTCTTCAAAGTGGTAGACAGTCTTATCTATTGTTTTGATGCAGTACTCAAACCAGAGAATTTTTTCTCCCACAATGATAAATTCTTTTTTTAAAAACGGAATAGTACATATCTCTTCAATAACGTGAGGTGAGTGTTTTTTTAAACCTATATAATCAACATCTGAAGACCTTCACATATTTAGCATAGAATGTTTTGTTATCAGAAAAGTTATGCAAACTAAATTCAACTGGGACTACATAAAAAAAAAATTTTTTTTCTAAAATATAAGTATAAAAATATATTTTTTTCTCGCTCATGTTTATTAAAAACTTAAATTTTGAAAATGAATATAATTAAAAATATATATCTTTTGAATAATCCATGGAGTGCAATTGTATGCAATGTAATATGTAAATTCTTACAAAAGAGATACTGACAGGTGTGTTAGTACTAAGCAGAAGATGGTTTCATGTATACTATAAAAAATGCCAAACAGAAACATGATTTTCAGCTGAATAGTAGGCTAGGTTGATGAAACTATGATTATTTACCATGATTTTACTACAGTAAGGAAATGTAAGGAATATAGTTACTCTGCAAGAAATATGGTAAAGGTTTATAAGTCAGGAATGAAAGTGTACTGTCTGTTTCTAGTGTTATATTTTAAATACGGTTTCATTTTTTATGTAACGTAAAATGTTTTATAAATATTCTAAATGTTCATTTTATATGTTCTTCACTCTTAATAAACACAACTTGTTAAACCTTTTAATCTCAGACATCTTAAACCATGCATATTACATATCTGGATATACGTTTACTTACTCTCTATACACAATATGTGTTAAACATCTGATACTCTCCACACGGTCCAGTAGTAAATATGTTGTCTTTCTGCTTTTGTTGTTACCCAGAGACAGGCATCAACTGTGACGGTCAACCCATATGATGCAAGCACTCACTCCTCAGTAGAGGAGCAGGCTGTGATCCATTCCCATTCTTCTTTGAGACCTCCACATCCCAGGCCTGCCCAGAACCATCCACCACCCGGAGACCCCATGACCAACAACCCAAAGCGTTGGGTGATAAAGCCCCTCTCCCCTAAGCTAGAGCAGTCAGATTTGCGCTCCATAGTGAGCCCAACTGGCCAACCACAGTTGCTAGAGAATACATACAGTAGCAATCAGGACGGTGACTCTTTCAGGTTCAGCTTGGAAAGTATAACAGTAACAGGCATGCAGCCTACTGTGATGGTGTCATCTGGGAGTAGCACTCCAGATGTGGTAGTCCAGGCTCGGCAAGTGCCTGTGTCTGAGGATGGAAGTGACAGTGAAGAATTTAGGCCTAGTACACCAAGCAGTACAGGCTCATATGTTGGATTCTATTCCTTTGTAGATGACCCAGCAAGCCCAGAAGCAGAGATGAATGAAGTCTACATGGTTTCTCCACAAAGGCAGGCCAAACTGAATACCTTGAAGGAGAAGAGCACCTTTAAGCTACAGACATACACAGAAGAAAAGAGACCTGGAAGGCTATTTGAAGAAACTAACGGAGATGACCATTACCAAATTGAGGATACCTCCACAGTCAATGAAGACGGGGAAAATCCAGACCGAATGGAGATCATCCGGAATCAGGCACCCAGGAAAAGCCCTGCCCTTAAAAAGCAATGGAGTACCTTAGAAAATCTGGACCTCAGTAACACTCCGCAAAGGCTCCTGGATGGGTTTAGTCTAAACTACAAACCAGTGAGTGTAAAGACTGAACAAACCAGGGTTGAGCCTGGCACCATAGACAATGAGCAAATTGACTTTAACGCAGCACGAAAGCAGTTTCTAATGATGGAACAATCAAAACAGAATCCCTTCCTACAGAGTCCTGAGAGGCTCCCTTATTCCCCCAAACTGCGAGGAAGATGTCTATCCTCAATGGCCAGCATCTTCAGTCCAAAACAAGTAAGCAAAGAGAACAGCATAGAGGAGAATCAGATCCCACTAGTAACACAACAAGAAATAGAAGTAAAGACTGTAACTATGACTGAGGATTCAAAAAATGGAGTTCCAAGTGGTGCCTTAGATGATATTGACTCTGGTCTTGGTGACCGAAGTGGAGGCTACGCCAGTGATGGTAGCAATTCGAACGATCCTTCCATTTCAGAGATGGAAAGTAGCTTGACAATGCTGATTGCAGAGGAGACTCCCATTCAAAGGGGAATCAGAATTGAGACACTGCTAAAGGACTTTGAGGACAGACGGATCAAACTGAAGCTGGAAGAAAGTGCAGTGAGTGAAGTTTATTTCAGGAAACAGTCTGAAATCACAAACCTCTCCAGGAAACAGTCCTTAAAAGGATAGTTTATACAAAAATGAAAATTGTGTCATCACCTTCATCTTCATGTCATTCCAAATCGCAAATCCATGGAAGAAAGAAAGTCATAAACGTTTGAAATAACATGCATAAGTAAAGAATATAATTTTTGGGTTAACTATCCATTTAAGGGATTAAAGGCATAATAAACAGCTGTGACTGGTGTAAAAATTGATTTAGAGCTGTATTGACAGATTTTTCTCTTTATAACTTTTTCTTTCCTCATTGTCTCTCAGTATGCTGGGATCCAACCTCTTGAAATACTTGACGGTGTTTTTTTTTTTTTTTTTTTTTTTGCTTTTTCTTTGAATGCCGATATTATATGATTGACCTTTGCACAGCAGCGCCCTCTAGAGAAATAAACTCCATTAACACATTATTTCTACATGCATGCAATGCAGTTTGCTAAATTGTTTTGTAATTTCGTGTCAGTGTCATTAAAAATATGTCTACACAACAGCAGTAATTAAATAATGCCACAGATGCTAGACAAGACCCAAATTCCCCTCTGAACCCATATGTATTAGTACCACACTTTGTTTTATGCTCTCAGAAGTGAAATTAAGTGAATCTCATGGTAGGCGCATTTACAAGCAGCAACAAGTTACCCTTTAAAATGACTTTCACTTCAATCACACAACTTTCATTCTGCATTAGACTGAGTTCAGTGTCAGGTGGGGCTTTCCACACTTTCCTGTCAATTAAAATCCATTTACAGTGAGTATTAGTGCATTTTTTACCTGTATTTATACATTTATATTCAGCCTGCACTAGCAATTAAATGCATTAATGTATACATGTGTTATTGTGTGCATTATGAGTGAGACGACATTTTCACCATTATAATTTGGATCAATCAGAATCTTTGGACCATGTGTTTATTTGCATGCAACATTAATGTCAGTAAGTAGAAGAGACTGTGCCTATATTGTCACACATTTTACTTCAGGGAATATATTGAACCACCCAAAAAAAAAAAACAGATAATGCAGTAATATTATGAGCTGTTGTTACAATTGATCATTGCCGTTTTCTATATGAATATATTTTAAATGCAATTTATTCCTGTGATGCAAAGCTGAATTTTCAGCATCATTACTCCAGTCTTCAGTGTCACATGATCCTTCATCATTCTAATATGCTGATTTGCTGCTCAAGAAACATTTCTTATTATTTTCAGTTATTCAAAAGTTACAGAGTAGGTATGATTTAAGTAAGGAATAACTGACGACAGGCCGTTGAATTATTAGAAAATAATGCACAGCCGCGGCCACAACTCAAAGCGGAGTTACACCTCAGGTGTGCATTATTTTCTAATTATTCAACGGACGGGAGTTATTTATTCCGCTTGTACTACGGTTACCACACCTCAGGACATTGTTCAGATGATGCGTTTCAAGACATTTGTCAGGGTTTGTCCTTGAAATGCTCTTGTAGGATTTTGCTTTTTCTTTGAATGCCGATATTATATGATTGACCTTTGCACAGCAGCGCCCTCTAGAGAAATAAACTCCATTAACACATTATTTCTACATGCATGCAATGCAGTTTGCTAAATTGTTTTGTAATTTCGTGTCAGTGTCATTAAAAATATGTCTACACAACAGCAGTAATTAAATAATGCCACAGATGCTAGACAATCTCATGGTAGGCGCATTTACAAGCAGCAACAAGTTACCCTTTAAAATCACTTTCACTTCACTCACACAACTTTCATTCTGCATTAGACTGAGTTCAGTGTCAGGTGCGGCTTTCCACACTTTCCTGTCAATTAAAATCCATTTACAGTGAGTATTAGTGCATTTTTTACCTGTATTTATACATTTATATTCAGCCTGCACTAGCAATTAAATGCATTAATGTATACATGTGTTATTGTGTGCATTATGAGTGAGACGACATTTTCACCATTATAATTTGGATCAATCAGAATCTTTGGACCATGTGTTTATTTGCATGCAACATTAATGTCAGTAAGTAGAAGAGACTGTGCCTATATTGTCACACATTTTACTTCAGGGAATATATTGGAACCACCCAAAAAAAAAAAACAGATAATGCAGTAATATTATGAGCTGTTGTTACAATTGATCATTGCCGTTTTCTATATGAATATATTTTAAATGCAATTTATTCCTGTGATGCAAAGCTGAATTTTCAGCATCATTACTCCAGTCTTCAGTGTCACATGATCCTTCATCATTCTAATATGCTGATTTGCTGCTCAAGAAACATTTCTTATTATTTTCAGTTATTCAAAAGTTACAGAGTAGGTATGATTTAAGTAAGGAATAACTGACGACAGGCCGTTGAATTATTAGAAAATAATGCACAGCCGCGGCCACAACTCAAAGTGGAGTTACACCTCAGGTGTGCATTATTTTCTAATTATTCAACGGACGGGAGTTATTTATTCCGCTTGTACTACGGTTACCACACCTCAGGACATTGTTCAGATGATGCGTTTCAAGACATTTGTCAGGGTTTGTCCTTGAAATGCTCTTGTAGGATTAAAATTTCTCATCCAACGCCTCTGTTGCTAATTCCAAAGTGTCATTAAAGACCTAGCAACGGAGGCTTGAGCTTTTGATAGCAGACTAATTTATAGTAAAGTTATTACAGAGACAGAGAGATTTAGCTCTGTGCGTCTCTCAACAGTTGTTCGGCAGCAACGTCCCTAGCAAAACTGTTAAGTTCATCTGCTTCAAGAACAGCGCCGCTGTTACCTCGCTTGTTGTGAGAAATGACATGTAGCTTTGAAGTTCTGTTGCTAATTCCAAAGTGTCATTAAAGACCTAGCAACGGAGGCTTGAGCTTTTGATAGCAGACTAATTTATAGTAAAGTTATTACAGAGACAGAGAGATTTAGCTCTGTGCGTCTCTCAACAGTTGTTCGGCAGCAACGTCCCTAGCAAAACTGTTAAGTTCATCTGCTTCAAGAACAGCGCCGCTGTTACCTCGCTTGTTGTGAGAAATGACATGTAGCTTTGAAGTTATTGAGCTATTTTACTGATAAAATCGTCAGAACAGCGCTGACAACACGTTTCTGTGTGCGTGTATGTTTCTGTCAGTACTGTATGTATGTACGTTTGAGTGGGAGTCAAGGCTGGACTGGTAATCGGGCATACCTGGCATTTTCCCGGTGGGCCGATGCACTTAAGGGGCCGACAGAATGTTTTTTTTTCTTTTGCCAAGGACCATCACGCACGGACAGCGAGCAGCCAGTGGCCAATTGGTTTGTCTCCTGTATTGACAGCGTAAACCACCTAATCACAATGCGCTATAGACGGAGCGATTAAGTATTTTGCTCCGCCTCTGTAAAGTGCTTGATAGGGACTCGCAGCGGAGGCAGGCATCTAACCTATCCTAAAGTGTGCGCGCCATGAGTGTAGAATACGAAACACTTTTTAATAAAACGTAAATTCATCCCCCGCGAATTTTTTGGCCAAGTCAAGTCAAGTGTGTTCATAGAGGTTTCCATGGGCCAATGCGAATAAATCTAGATTTAAATAAAAAAAGACACGATATTGTCGGAGCTGACGTTTTATTCTTATCCAAAACTACTAGATGCAATGATACATATCTACACTACCAGTTAAAAGCTTGGAGTCAGTTTTTTTTTCAGGGGGGGGATTATAGAAATTAATACCTTTAGCAAGGATGCTTTAAATTGATCAAAAATGATGATAATGACATTTATAATGTTACAAAATAGATAAATGCTGTTCTTCTGAACTTTCTATTCATAAAAGAAACCTGAAAAATTTATACTCAGCTGTTTTCAACATAATAATAATAATAATAATAAATGTTTCTTGAACA
>NW_015659405.1:457102-482636 GCF_001515625.1 Sinocyclocheilus rhinocerous | reverse complement strand
CAGTTATTTTAAATAGTAAAAATATTTCACAATATTACTGCTTTTGCTGTATTTTGGATCAAATAAATGCAGGCTTGGTGAGCAGAAGAGACTTCTTTAAAAAACATTAAAGATCTTACTGTTCAAAAACTTTTGACTGCTAGTGTGTGTATACACATATATATATATATATATATATATATAAGTGGTGGTGGGCCGCCTGGACCAAAAAATGTCAGGGCAGATTTTTTTGTCCCAGTCCAGCCCTGGTGGGAGCGAGAGCGGGAGAAAGAGAGTGCTTTCCGTACATAATAAAATGTAACTTTGTGGTAAAAACATGGAAATAATTTGTCATTTTTATCCTGTTGTTTGCTATATTTATTTGCTTGGCCAATGTCGTTGTGGGTTTTGGTTCTTTTACTGTTTTAGGCTGTAAGGACCATTGAAATAACTGAAATAATTTGGCGAAGTATGGACATGTAATGTGGTCAAGACCGGCCTGGAAGTACGTTCGCTGAGAACGTTCGTCAACCAATCAGATTCAAGCATTCTACAGCCCCGTAGTCATTTGTAAATGTTATAGCTCTGGCTTCCGGTCTCATCAGCTTCCAGCTATTTTTAGCTGTACAAAACAGCTCGTTTTGCTGCTTGATATTGCAAATTGGTGTGTCTTACCATATTATTTTAATGTATTGTCTTAATTATGAACACTCTGGTTTGTAGTGCAAACAGTTTTACCGTTTACTGCATGTTGTTATTCTGATAATAATAAGAATGATTATAAATAATTAGAAATAAACTGGAGTAATGGCTGCTGAAAATCCAGCTTTGCATCACAGGAATAAATTACATTTTAAATGGACTCAACTAGAAAACAATTCTTTTAACAATAGTACCATTTTACTGTATTTTTTATCAAATAAATGCAACCAAGGTGACCATAAGAGACTTCTTTCAAAAACAATAAAAAAATCTTAATTATTCCAAATATACACACACACATATTAATACGGCTTATCTTTTGCCTTAAAGGTTAAAAATCACAGCCTCAAGCTCCCAGTCTGCCAATCAAATGGGGGACATTCTGACTTTGGTGGAGCCGGTGGTTGTCATCAATAAACTGGGAACGTCCTTCTTTGAGATGGCCCTCACACAGACTGTGTACAACCAGTCACTGAAGGCAACAGCAGGAGACAGTGATCGGGCACAGGCGTTATCCTCACGCTTTCTTCTTATTCAGAGTGTGTTGTCTTCTGTGGCAGCCATGTTGTCCATTATACCACTGAGCCGTATGGCAGACCGTCATGGACCTAAAGTCTTCCTGGTGGCCTCTCAAATGGGTTCGGTTTTGGGCATGTTCATGCTTGTCATCTTCATGTACTGTGAGGTTCCTCTGGAGTTTCTGTACTTGGGTTCTTTGCTGCATGGTTTGAGCGGAGGCGGGCCGATGTTTTGGGCCGGGGTGGCTGCTCTGGCATCTCTCAGCTCAGAGCAGGGCAAACGCACTCTTAAACTCAACATCGTGGACTTCTGTTTTGGGATCGCAGGGGTCGTGGGAGGTCTTCTGTCTGGATATCTGTACCAGATGGGACCATCAATTCTCCTCCTGACAGCAATTCTGGTCAGCATTGTGGCATTACTGTACTCTGTGTTTGCCCTCACTGACTCGAGGCGTTCCCTGTCCGAGAGTGAGCCGCTGCTGTCTGAATCTGAAAGTGGGAAAATGATGGATCGAGTCTCTATAGGCATGCTGATGACAGCCATGATGTTGTTCATGCTAGGCATGGTCGGGGCAGAAAATGTGCTCCAGCTCTATGTGCTAAAGCCCCCTCTGAACTGGGACTCAGTTTGGGCCGGATATGGCAGGGCCGCCACCAGTGCCATGTATCTCAGTAGCTTCTTAGGGGTCCTGAGTCTGTTCAGTGTGTTGGGAGACACAGCCCTCACTCTGCTGGGTATTGTGTCCAACTGTACTGGGATGGCAATCATGGCATTCGCTGTAGAAAGCTGGGTCTACTTCCTGGGTGAGTTTGGTGTTGCCGTGGACTTGGCAGCACTGATCTTTATTGCACTTTTACATAAGCACAACTCAAGAGAATGTCAACTTGCATGTTTTTTTTCCGCAGATTTAGTCACAGCAAACAGCGCAAACTGCATGAAATAAAACATACTGGCTGACTGTATTACACTTTTATTTGAGCAGCACATCTCAATAGAGATCGCTGAATTCCAACGTACATGTTTGCTGGTGATTTCAGTTCATCGGCACTTTTTCTGTAATGTAGACATAGTGTATTTGCATGCACTCTAAAAAAATGCTGGGTTAAATGCAACCCAGCGCTGAGTAAAATAGGGACAAACCCAGCAATTGGGCTGTTTTGACCCAGCGGTTGGGTTAAATGTTTAACCCAACCTTCTGGGTAGTAACCCAACCACTGGGTCAAAACAACCCAATTGCTGGGTTTGTCCCTATTTTACTCAGCGCTGGGTTGCATTTAACCCAGCATTTTTTACAGTGTGGCTGCCAGGTTATATGAAATGTTTTCACGATTACAATGAACTGTTGAGTTTCCATCATTGATTCACATGTTCATCAATTTACCTCTTGTGAAGCTAGAAGTTGCACGTTTTGGAATAAACAAATTCAAAATGAAGTCATTTTAAATTCAAACCGTCGTATCTGGCAAAAAAAAAGAGTTCTCTATCCATACTATTGCTTCGTCCAGTGAAAGGTTTTTGTATTTTTCTGCATGTGTTGTTTTAAACAGCTAGAGGAATCATGATGTTTGCCTGCGTTCCCATGCCAACACTTCGAGCCATGCTGTCCAAGAATCTGCATCCTCAGCAATATGGTAAAGTTACAACCACATAGAAACAAAAACTTAAAATGTGCTTCATCAGAGTACAAGCCATATAGTTGAGGTCATACTGCCTGTTATATGATACTTCATGAGAGTCCTCTGCTGTGTCTCTTGGCAGGGCGAGTTTTTGGGCTGCTCCAGCTGGTTCTGGCTGTGACTGATCTCTTGTCTAATGTCTTTTTCACCTCGATTTACCCACTAACTCTCGGCTGGTTCAGTGGCCTCTGCTTCCTCCTCTCCTGTGCCATTAGTTACATCAGTGCCGTCCCGATCATGTATGTAAATCTGATGTTAAAAAAATAACAGCAAATGTTCTTTTGGTGGTTTCGTTTCAGACAGTTTACAGCTGCTAGTTTTGTTTTTCAGTTATCGAAGTGGCAGAGACTTGAGACTTGGATCCATTTGTGATGATGAACACTTACATTGAAATGTGTCTGTTCTTATTTTGATTCAGTATGGAGCTGCATTCCCTGCATTGCTCGCAAAACCTTTCCGTTCTCTCGCAAAAGTGTTGCATTCCCAGAGGAAATTTTTAAGCTTTTGCATTTGCTCGCAAAACTTTTGCAAGAGAATCTGAAACTCGGGCAAAAGAACACAACATTTTTGCAAGCGAAAGCAAAGTTTCTCAAGGTAACGCAAAAGATTTGCAAGCAAATGCAAAAGCATGGACATTTTTTCCTCCTATGACTAATGTCCCTTTAAGGACTGTATATTTCTATCAGCTATATTCACATAACATTATATCTATTGTCTGATTTCCACTAACTAATGCATAAAATAAAATTTGATTGCAATAATACAAAGTGCAATACGTAATAATATAGCATCAAAGAATTGAAGAACTAATGAAAGTATGATATAAATGTCCGTCCAGCTTTCTTGCAGGAGACATAGTTTGGTAAAATATGTCTTGTTTATGGTGGAAATAGCTTTAGGTCTTAATATAAAATATTATTAGCATTTTAGGACTGGACACATGAAGTGTCTATCTTGTCAAATGTTTTTAGCAGCTCTGCATATGGTTTCTACTGTTACAGTGAATAGTCTGTGCTTCTTGTATGTGTTATTCTCAATAAACCTACTTTAAAGAGCTTATTTTCCATTGGTTATCTGCTCACTCATGCTATTCTCTTGTGGGCTCGTTTTTGTAGCAGCACTGGGCAAGAGGGGCTCTGCAGTTCACTTTTTAAGTCTTTTTTAAAATTTCAGTTCAGAGTAGGGATACTTTTTTCAGTTTCTATAAGGATTCATCGTTATTTGAGTTTGTGTCTTCCAGAGATCCAGAAAGCAACAGATCTTACTGCTTATTGTTTACTTTATTCAAAATGCAGAATTAGTCTGATATTATTGCTTCTGAAAGAGGAAAACATAACATTTAGTAAAAGACATGCATGTTGGTATGTTTTACCATCAGGGTGTTTAATGTGTAATGTCCAACAGCTGCCACATGGTGTCATCTAATCGTCAATACACGGCCTACTATGGCAAGCGGATTTGCAATAAAAAAAATGGTTTGACTAATGTTTTAGATCAGTGGTTCTCAATTCCAGGCTTCACATACCACCGCTTTGCATATTTTGCATGTCTCTCTTTTTTAACACACCTGATTCAGATAACCAGCTTGTTAGAAGAGAACTGTGTTCTGATTGACAGGGTCCCTACACAGTGTTTATTGCTCCCTACTCCATGAGCACGGGAAATCCGTTGAAGTTTACTTCACTTCGGAACATTCATTCACGGATTTGCGCTACGCCATGGCCTGCAGCATCTTCATACAGATGAAACTTACTAGAGAAGTGTAAAGTGCGTCATAATATACCTCTGTAAATAAATACTATTTAAAGTCACGTCTCGCACATTTTAATGCCCTTTGATTGGAACATATATGCTCCCTTTGAACTGGAATCATGACAGAATATTCTGTGACGTCCACTTCACAGGGCACTTACAGTCGAATAGAACAAACGTCTGAAGTCATAAGAGATACATACAAAATGTGCAGAGCGGTGGTACGTAAGGACTGGAATTGAGAACCACTGTTTTAGATAATTACAATTGTATTTTAGTGAGTCATAAATATAATTTGAATAGTCAGAATGATAATTTAATATAGCTGCAATTCTAATTTAATGAAACAATCTAATCTTTGTTTGTTCCTGAAGGACAAACAAAGTCCTGACTCCTGTTCAGTTTTATTTTCAGCCGTTTCAGTAAGTAATGTCACAATGGGGGGAAAAACATCACAATTTCCATTTCATGATTACTTTAAATGAGATGAGACTAGAAAGAAGTATTTTAGTGAGTCATAAATATAATTTGAATAGTCAGAATGATAATTTAATATAGCTGCAATTCTAATTTAATGAAACAATCTAATCTTTGTTTGTTCCTGAAGGACAAACAAAGTCCTGACTCCTGTTCAGTTTTATTTTCAGCCGTTTCAGTAAGTAATGTCACAATGGGGGAAAAAAACATCACAATTTCCATTTCATGATGACTTTAAATGAGATGAGACTAGAAAGAATTCCAGTTCTAAATTAGGGCTGTGCGATTAATCGAAATAGTCATAAAATCGCGATTTGAGCTTGCGCGATTTCTAAATCGCTTTATAGCATGATTTTCCGCGCCCCGACCTCCCGCAGTATGCTATCTGAACCAATCAGAATGCAGCGCGCCTAAATGGAGCACGAGAACAGAACAGACCGGGCGGGCATACAAACGTAACGCCAGGTTCACACACTCCATCTGTGGTGCGTATTTTTTCCGCGCCCATGTTAACGGATCAGAGCGTTCACACTGCGCGCGATTGCGGTCCGGCAGTGCGCTTCAGGAGCGATGCGTCTGCAGCAGTCATGCTGCGATCGTTTCCGCGCGGAGTCTATTTCTGCTGTGCTGCAGGCGCTGAATTAAAGTGACAGCGCATTATACGTGGTAAAAATTAACATGGATTGACACGGAAATTTAGTAATTACACCATAAATGCATATAATTAAAGTCCACTGTTTCACAGTCAACACATGGGTTTTTGGCTAGATTTAAAACAAGGAAAAGTGCACTTTTAGATAAACAAGGCAATAATAGATGGCACTCGTGGTGGCAGTTAAACAAAGTTATATTTATTGAGTTTAAACGTGAATATGTCTATGAAAGATTGTATTACTGGGAAATTTCTGCTTCTGCACCGCATACACCTACTGTATACGCACTGCAGACGGAGTACGCGTGAACTTGGCGCAACAAATCTAGTTCAACATCTGAGGCAACGCCACAAAGAGCTCTATGACCAGTGCATGGCAAAAAAAATCCCTGGGCACAGGATTTTTTATTTTATTTTTTTCTGCCATATGTCTATTCTAGAGACATTTTGTTACACCTTTACTTAGTGATTATTTTGCCTTATGTCTGTTCTAGAGACATGTTACAGCTTTTTGATAAAGCTCTAATTGGTTTTCTTTTGGAAATATGTTTCAAATTCACACTGAATGCATTAATGACTGTAAAGCATGTCTGTGTGTGTCAAAATCGTGATTAAAATCGAAATCGCAATATTGATCAAAGAAATCGCGATAGGTTTTTTTTGTCCATATCGCACAGCCCTATTCTAAATATCTCTAGACAAGTTCTGACAATAGTCAAGAATCCTATTCAAGAAATCTACAACTTTATTTTGATTAGTCATATGTTACTTTTGGATACATAAAAAGTATTTTTAACATCTTTAATGATGAGGAATTAACGAGATCTTAAATTTAAAATATATCAAATATAAACATATATAAGAGACATCTCAAATTTTATGTTTTACTAGTGAGAATTCAATTAGAGATACAAAGTACAAATTATAGTTGACTTTATGTTACAATTTCTAGTCGTCAAAACTCATTTATAGACATCTGATAATATTATTTATACTGTGTATTATGACAAGTCAATGAGTCAAAATTGCAGAACAGATATCTGGAATTTTACTAGTCAAAATTAAATTAGTACTACTGGAGCCAAGGGCATTAAATGCTAAAACGGCTTGCCATATGCGTACTGCCTACGTATTTCCTCTAAAAGTTCAGTGTCTATGCGAGCTTCCGGTAGAGTATTCACCGATAGGAAACAGTGTGGTAGTGGTTAACTCTTTCTGACATATTTCGATTAACTGTCGACCACAAACAAATTTAGATATTATTATATTACTAACAACGTTACCATTGTAGTATATTAAAACATAACGTTTTAGTAATGAGTTCAAATACCTTTAAATACCTAAGGCGTGAAGGTGCATCATCTCGCTATTGCTGTGTCCCGTTCTGTAAAATGTCCTCAAGGTTTAATTCTGTGATTAGTTTCCATAGTTTCCCTTTGAACAAAGAAACACGCAAAAAGTGGCTTCACAATATCCGGCGTGAGGATTATAAGGTCAGTCCTAACACAAGAGTCTGCAGTCGACACTTCAAGGGTGATGATTTTTTTGAGCCCTCGACTCCCACGGCACGCCGACTGCTGAAGAAGGGCGCCGTGCCCACGCTGTTGATGTGGAGCGACTCCACTTTACCACCAAAGCGCACCGGGTTATGGAAGAAGAGACGCGTCTCCTCTCCTTTCAAAGAAGATCCTGTGCCTAAGTTCTTCCAGCATCAGGAGCATGATTATTGCTCATCTCTTGTCCAGGATGATGAAGTGGCTTCGGATCAGACCGAGGATCTCCGAAAGGAGGTCGAGCGCCTGAAGAGACGCGTGGCAGAGTTGGCTGTCCTTCAGAGATTTTGTTTGGGCCGATTTGCTGCATCTGACGATGACATACGGTTTTACACTAGGTAAGCTCTAAAACCTGAACAGCATTTTTTAAAATGTGTTCATAACATTTTCATGCTCTAAATAATGCATGTTTTTTAAGCATTTAAGTAGTATTCAAGTAATTGTACTGAATGTGCACTTGTAGTTTATTTCAAAGTGTATAAAAACCATATACTTGCAGATATTATAATATCAATAAAATAAAAGACCACTTAAGTGTACTTACAGAGGGCACTTGTTTCTTAACTCAGTTAGGAACAAATAAAAAGTGCGCTTTGTAATCATGTCGACTTTTTAAACTTTAATTGATCAAATTATTGTTTTATTAATCTTTTTGTCATGGTTTAAAGAACTACTTTTAAAGAACTTTAAAACTTTTTTTTTTTTTGGTATGGCTTGTTTATTTATTTGATTCTATTTTTCACTTGTTTATCCCCATGAATATATATATGAGTATAT
Organism: Sinocyclocheilus rhinocerous; assembly: GCF_001515625.1. Classification (NCBI taxonomy): domain Eukaryota; kingdom Metazoa; phylum Chordata; class Actinopteri; order Cypriniformes; family Cyprinidae; genus Sinocyclocheilus; species Sinocyclocheilus rhinocerous. The sequence continues at coordinate 474,549 of NW_015659405.1, read as the reverse complement.
TTAGTTTAACATAAATACTTGTCAGTAAATGTTAATCATATTTCAAAGACAATTTATTTACATTATGAAATTGCGCACAGTATGTATTCGAGTCCTGCTTAAATGGATCAAAAAAGCTATCTTAAGTTCATCTCATTGCATTTAATATAATTTAAACTACACTATTTAATTGTAAATAATGTGCAAGTAACAAGTACTTACTAAACGTATTATTTAGGTTAAGTATGCTAAAGTGTCCTTTTTAAACAAGGGTTCACAAGCCTTAAATTTTAGTGCACTCTAAACAAAAAATGAGCTACATCTTGGTGGTTGTTCATCACACTTGTTGTGGTCCTGCATCTCTTGTAGGTTTGCCACTTACAACCACTTGATGGCGTTCTGGAGACTCATTGAGCCTGCGTCCCACAGCATGGTTCGTTTGACCAGATCCATGGTAGCCACAACCAGTGAAGTTGGATCATCAGGCAGTACATCTGTAAATAATTAATTTTTACGTAATTTATAATTCATTTATCATTTATGTTATAAATTACAGATTTTAAGTGGGGGGAATAGGGAAAGAATTTTTTGTTAATAGTATTACTTTTGCTATGTAAACAGACATTATAAAGAACATTTTTCACAATTTTGTTAACAGTGTCAATCCCTGCAGCCCATAGATGAGTTTTTCCTCTTCATGGTCCATCTTTCAGTTGGTCTAACCGAGAGAGATCTGGCCCACAGATTCAATATCCATCAGTCCTCTGTGAATCGAATCATTACAAGCTGGGCCAATTTTCTCTACGCCATTCTTGGATCTGTGCGCATCTGGATGTTTGAGGAGACGGTCAAGGCTCACATGCCAAAGGAGTTTCAGGACTATCCAGACACACATGTAGTGATTGATTGCATAGAGCTGCGTTGCCAAGCTCCATCCTCTCTCCTGCTTCAAGGTGAAGGGTCCCATTGCACCTACTTGGGGTTAATTGGCATGGCACCGCATGGTGCAGTCACTTTTGTGTCATCTGTGTATCCAGGATCTGTCAGTGACAAGGAGCTTCTGAAGCAGTCTGGGATTGTGTCACTCCTGAAACCTGAAATGGCCATTATGGTCAACAAAGGGTTTTTTATAGATGACTGTGTACCATGCAAAGTTTACCGACCTGCCTATCTGTTAAAGAAGGAACAGATGCCAGCTGATGAAGTGAGGGAAACCCAGTCCATTGCTCGGCTGAGGGTCCACATTGAGCGTCTCATAGGCAGGGTGATGCAACACAAGTTGTTGGAAACGGTCATGCCTCTTTCCGACACTGGGACCATCAACCAGCTATACACTGTTGCTTGCCTCCTTATAAACTACCAGAATGGCCCCTTGTTAAAAGCCTGGGCAAATGATTAAAGACTAGACAAAACATTTGCTGTTGGAGGATGGATCAAAGGACTGTAAATGTAAATATATAGATAAACATAAACATCCAAATATAAATAACTTTGGTACTATGTTTCTGTAAGCATGAAAATATAAATAACTTTCGTAGTGTTTCTGTAAACATTCAAATTATTCTATACATTTTTTTTTCTTGTATGCCACTATAATGTAAACGTAAATATAAATAACTTTCAAAGTTATTTATGTTTACAGTGGTGTACAGGAAAATATGTATAAAGTTAATTATACGTTTACAAAAATATCAAATAGATAAATGTAAACATGTAAAATACAACTTTTATTCAATGTTTCTATAAACGTAAATATAAATACCTTTGATAGTGTTTCTGTATACAAATAAATGACTTTATAATGTGTTTCCTTACACCACTGTAATGGAAACATGCAAATATAAATAATGTATGCACAGAACCACAGTGTCAAAGTTATTTATATTTACATGTTTGCAGTGGTGTACAGGAAAAACTTTATCAATTTATGTTTACAGAAGCATTGCATCGATAGAAAAATGCAAGTATGTAAAGTATAGAGAACTTTAAAAGTGTTTTTGTATACATAATGTTTACGCTTATTTAATAGAAATATGTAAATAACTTGTCTACAGGAACATGGTATCAAAGTTATTTAAATTTATATGTTTACAGTGGTGTATGGGAAAAGCTTTATAAAATTATATATGTTTGCAAAAACACTGGATCAAATAGGTAAATGTAAACAAAATATAAGTAACTTTTAATATAAATATACTTTTAGAATGTTTCTATAAACTTGTAAATAATAACTTTGTATTTCTGTAAACATAAATAACACCACTGTAAAGGAAACGTAAATGTAAATAACTTGTGTACAGAAAGATGCTATTAAATTCATTTATATTTATGTTTACAGTGGTGTACAGGAAAAGCTTTATAAAGTTATTTGTGTTTACAAAAACGCTGCATCAATGTGAGTAAATGTAAACATGTAAAATACCAACTTTTATACAATGTTTCTGAATGTTAATACAACATGTAAATGTAAACATGTAAAAACATGTACATTTAACTATATAATGTATTTCCTTTATACCACTGTAATGGAACTATATAAATAACTTTGATAGTGTTTCTATAAACAGTGTTGATAGTTTTTTTTGTTATTATTATTTCTAGGAAACTTGGCAGGTAGAAATATAAAAAAATATTGTCTTTGTAGATGAGACTCATGTCATCCTGTGCATAAACAAAATCAAACCAGTCTGATCCACATAAATGACAAACACATGTAACCTGTTGCACTTTAATTATTAATTATTTCCAATTCGGATTATTTACAAAACATAACATTTTGGAAACAACTTTGGTTGTATTATTTAACTCTGAAAGCTTCCCAGTTAGGCTTATCTGATTGCTCGGCCTCTACTCTGGCCTATTATTTACCTGGTCAGGTCACATGATACATTTGGTTGGCTACCTTGGAGACAATGAGTCTCAGTTTCTGTTGCAGCCCCCCATCTATTATTTAGCTTTAAGCAGGTGTGGCACAGGGAAAAAGTAATTTCCTGAGTGTGAAAACAGGTAATTATTGATGATGATACCTGATTCCAGAGCTCTCCTTGTCCCATAGTCCTTCTGGACAAGACATTCAAGCTTGTAAACTCTTTAGCAGGCTTAAATTAAAAATTTCTATTTCTATAAAAGAAACAAGTATCCATTTTCTTGGATACAACATGGTTTCACCAAACCAAAACTATTTTGTCTGCGAACAGAGTGAAATGACAGTAAAGAGCCAGGTGGTCACAAGAGACTCCAGAGGCTTTGAGACATCAAGGAGATCATGGGGCCTTTGATGCCAGGGGCACTTAAATCTAACTGACAGCAATCCAACTAAATAAGTGTCTGAACAGGAGACGGTCTCTACAATGTGCAACAACAAAAAGTACCAAAGGCCAGTTATTTTGTCTGAAAAGCACAAGATGAAGTTCATCCTTCATCATTGCTCTATTTTGGTCAGTATTAGTGACGCTAAAACCTTCATGTATTTTATTTACATATACACATATAAAAAATACTTTTATGTTGTGGAAACTGCAATCAAGTCCCTAATCAGACGTAATGGATCTCTGCTACCACTGCAACCTGAAATATTCATGGAGCCGCCCTGATAGCACATGTACATCAAGAAGACGTCTATTTGACGTCTGCAAGACATATTTTTTTTAGAGGGTTTGCTCATCTGCAATACGTCTATAGGACGTTTCCTAACAGATGTCAAATAGACATTTAGAAGATGTCTTTAAGATGTTTATGATTTAGATTGTATGTAAAACTGACATCTTAGAGACGTCTATCAGATGTTTGGACACAGCAGATGCTTTCCAGATGAAGCAATCTTTAACAGACATCTTGCAGACGTATGTGTGCTATCTGTGCGGTTATATGAGCTTTCAGTTTGTTGTTGTTGTGTCTAAAATCCATTGAGTACACCTTTAGAGACTATGAACTATAAAAAAGTGTGCTTTATTAGGTTAATAGTGATATTTTAGATATCATACACTTATTTCATCAAGTAAAGTTACTGTTTCACTGACAAAATAACACGTTAATCCATGGTTTGAACAAAAAACCCTGTTTCCTAAGTGACTAGTCTATTCTTCAAAGACGCAGAACAATACTAGGATGCGCAACACGAATTTTCTCCCTCCTCAACTGTAACCGCCCTTTGCTTTCAACTCGTTTAATCCAATCACAGTCCTCCTCGTGTCTTACACGCCCACTGTTTTCCGGGATTGACCAATCACCGAGCTCATCGCTGAGGCTCCGCTCAACGCGCTCCGCCATTTTGTGGCGCTTTAAGAAAACTCAGCCAAGCAACAAAGTTGCGGATCAGAGCTGCTGTTCCTCGGTGTGCAATGGACGGGTAAGTGATGCTACGTTATTATGAATGGAAAAAAAGTTAGGCTGGCCCGGCGATAAGCGCTGCACGAATAAACCCGTACGTTTACCAACTGTAAAGCATTTTTTTTGTTAGATTGGTTAGCGCGGGCGCTCGCATCACCAGTTGCGATTAAGCAAACCCGTAGTCAGGTTTCTGCCTGATACTCGCTGTTTTGATAGTCACATTTAGTTTTTTCTTTTTTTATCCGTGTTTTGCAGCCTAAATAAGGCAGTTTTTTCTGCAAAACTAGGAAGATTTCCACCGAGAGGACTTGTTGCTTCGTATATGCAGTGATTAAAGTTTGAGCAGAAAGTAAAGAGCAACATTCTTTGAAACTTATAAATATAGGGAATCAAGCCCCAAAAGTTCTGTTTTTCTTTCTGACCAGAAAACTATTAGCAAAGTGAATATAAGTCAATTGAATAGGTAGGTTGTGTGATGGCATTGACATCTTTTTCCCTGTACAGCCGCCTAGAGACTGAATTGTATCCTATGGGATCAAGTTACGCAGAAATCGAGTAAGTCCATCTGAAATTTCACAGCTCATAGTTGGTGTTTTTTTATTTTCCTTTTATACACGCCCATAGATTACATTAAATTTAGATGAGTGAAATATCAGTGTATTATGGTGCTTCGCATACAGAAATCGCCACGGTTGCCATAGTTTCCACCAAAACACAGTAGTTACTTAGCCATTTTAATTTCCTGAATATGATTCACATTGGTGTGACTTGACTTTTTTTTAAGCAATAGAGGCGCAAATTCTATTTTTAGGTTGTTCATTTAATGTTTATTGCTACAGCATTGCAAAAATATGAGGTTTAAACTGTAGGCTATTTAGACTGTTCTGTTGGTGATTTTGGGGTACAAAATGACAAACGAAATATAAATAGAAATACATAAATAAAACAACTTATAGGGAATTTAGTTCAACTTGTGAGTTTGACACACAACATTTTCTCAAATGCATCTCCTTTCACAAATATTTACTTTTTTTGAAGTTTTAGACCCTGTTTGCTGAATAGCAACCTCGTGGTGGCTAAAACTGCATAGCGCTAACAGATACTAACTACTGTAATGTGGTGGAAACTGTGGTTAACATGGTAAATGGTTTTAAATGTTGGCCAGTGAGTCTGTTTGATAGACATGGATGAACTAGACAGAGGCACTGGACATGCACCATCTAAGATGATACACAGAAACTAAAACCACACCCCAGCTATTGTGACAAAATGACCCCAGTCCATAGGACCCCCTTGTTTGAATTCTCATTTATTTGCATGAAGGTTTTTCCCTCTCGGGGAAAATGTATCAGGACTTTGTTTTGGCACAGTCAGTTTCTTTTTCTATCCATTGTTTCAAACATAAAAGCTTTCATGCTGCGCCGTGTTGATATGAGGGCTTTTCAAAGCATTTACTGAGAGTTCATGTGAAACAGGATGTGGGGGTTAATCTTCAACCATACACTGACCCAAAATACCACTCATATTTCTTGCTCTAAGGGAGATCTGTGGGAAGGATCTAGATTACGCAGTCTAGTCTCAAACTGCTTATTCCTTTAATGGGAAAAGCATTTAACCAACATGAGCCAAATAAAATATTACACTCTTTAGCCATACATAAATATTAATTACAGTTAATATTTAGGTCGAGGATATTAATTTCACGTTTTGACTTACAGAAATAGGCTGGATGCTTAAATTACATAATACATATCTTTGCATGAAACATTGTTCTTTACCTTTGGTTTCATTGGGACTGTTTTAGAAAAATGCATGGGGTCAAAATGGTTCTGTTCTGTTTTTCTTTTCATGCATTTATTTATTTATTGTTTCTGGTTTCATTCTCTAATTTTTTTTCTTCCATTTCTGTTTACTTTTACAGCGTTGTTCATGATATTGCAGTTGGTACAAAGGTAAGAATCTTATTTTTAGTTCTTCAGTCACTACTACACGTGCTATAATTCTTGGGTTGGTTGAATAAGAGCAGATTGTTTTGCTTATCTTCCTTTAACTGTTTGTGTGCCGGGACTCTCCGAATTGAGAATTTGCATGGCCTTTGTGACTTCCACACCTTGTGCAATCACTCCTTCCAGACATGATTCATCCTGGCAACAACGGGGTGAATCATTTCGAAGGGAATCAAAGATTTGTTAGAACAAGCACTGTGGCATTGTGCCATGCCACATTGCGCTTTCTCTACTTTTTATGAACTCCAAGTTATCATTTAACTTTAGGAACAAATTGTGGTTCATAATATGCCATAATATTTGGCTGTTATGAAACACATAGTTAAGAAATCCCTAACTTGCTGCCTGGATCAGCCTTAACATGAACACTCCCGCTCGTTCCCTCATTAAAGACTATTTCCTGTGGTATGTGGCTAGTGAGGAGGGACCCACAGGATGTGGAACAAAAGGCTGATTCATGAGGTTCATTTAGGTTAGTTACATGCTTCAGGTCATGCAGTAACATTTGTAGCATGAAACCTACAGGCATTGCATTTATCTGATGATTACCACAGTACAGGGACGGGCACTGATTTAAGAGCTGATTGCTAATTGAAAAAGTTGGTTCTGAGAGATTTCCTAGTTTTGGATTTGAAATAGTTGTAAGGGACATTTTTCTGCATTATGTCTCAGGTTCAGATCAGTTTGAGGATAAAGACAATGTGAAACCCCATTCAGAACCTAATTTATTTCTGTATCATGACATTTCTGAGTGAAATAGCATATTTAATGAGAAAAGGTGTAGGCTAGGACTTGGTTTTAGATTGGGAATTGATTCGATTGGGAAGCAGACAAGAATTGAGCTTGATTGAATGCAAGTTTGCTAAAAACAAAACCTCCTAAATAGCTGTTTGGCTATTGGTTATCATTATTGTGGCCTAAGGCTACAGCATTTAGCTGTATACACATACATTTTGTATTGTATAGGCGTTTCTTCCACACGGATCCGGCGTTTTGGGAGAGTGAAACCGATATTTTTTTAAACCGGGTCCCAGAGTGGATAAATCTGAAAACGCCACCCTTGTGTTTTCATGTGGAAAACAAATCCGTATGTTTTCTGAAAAGATGACATCATCAGCCCACGTCTCGCCCCTAATCAGACACCGCTACGTCACGTAACAGCAACAAAAGCATGAACAAACACTGAACGATTGTCTTTTTATTAACTAACATTAACACAGCTTAATAAATGTTTTGTTTCATGTTCGTTTTTTTCCCGCGCGCAAGGTTTATACGCATAGTCTAAGTCTTCTTTGTTTTTAGTGTATCTCTGTGGCAGAATTACAGCGCCACATGCTGGTCTGGCATGTATACTACAGCGTTTTGTGTCAGTTTTGTGGTTTTGTGTGGATGCAGATATTTTTTGAGACGAGGGGAAAAAAAAAGATCGGATAGGGAAAGCTCTGGCTTCGTGTGGACGTAACCTAAGTGATGTCATCAGACGAGGAAAGTCGTTTTAACGCATGCTGCATTTACATTTAAGATTAAAATAGTGGAATGACGTGCAGTAATTATTCACAATAAAAAAAACTAATAAATTAACATAGAAGAAGTGAAAAAAGGGGTCCATGTTGATTTCATGCTAACTGGTAACAGGAAGCTTATCATTTTCTCATCTATTGGGCTAATTTAAACTGCAGTTGTGGTGCCAATAGCCTCGTGGGCAGCGCTCTTCAGGTGTCCCGAGTTCGAGTCCCGGCTTGCAGACCTTTGCCGGACCTGTACCCCTTGCTCTTCCACTTCGCTTCTTTTCAAGCTACTTTTTGCCATAATAAAGGCAAAAATGTCAAAAAATTAATCTAAAAAAAAAAAAACTGCATGTCTGAGTGAAACCAAATAGCAAGAAATAATAAAGGTCGAAACTTGATGTTTATCTTGAACATTGGGCCCTATTATTGGTTAATTTTATTTTTTATGGCCACACTACCTTTGTTATCAGCACAAAAGAGGTTTTGTTTATTTAAAATGAACTGAAAATTCATGCACAAGATCAAAGGCGTTAAGAAATGTAGATGTTCAGTTATAATTTAATATTTTAAAATTGGTCATCAGATGTTATGGCATATTAGATGATCTTCAGGTAAGTCTATTTGTCTTTGTGAACATGGGTGACAAGCATTTTATTGTTTCCGTGCACTTTCTACCTCAGCCTAATGATTCAACCCATTTCAGAGACATTCCTCAGAGATTGGTTTTGGCTATTGATATGACGAGATGAATGCAGTCTATTCATCAAATGCAAATATGTTTGCCTCATCACTCAGCACACACATGTAGCTCTTGTGTTTGTTCAGCAGTGCTGATCAGAGGGAAGATGGCTGGGGGAGGTGCTAATGGGTCACTTGGGGGTTCGCTTGATGCTATCAGTCTCTCTTTCTTGTTCTCGGTATCTCGTAAAGAATGCAAGTCGAAAGCTTGTGGGTCGCAGGTGCTGATTTACAGCAAGCCGACGATTCACTCTAGTCCCACCTTGTTTTAACTATTGTGGATTGTCAGCTTGTTAAGTGCGGTATAAATTAACCCAATAGACAAGAATCTTAAGCTTCCGGGGTGTATCCTTTTAACATGAAATCAAAATTGACATTTTTGCCTCTTCTCTGTACGTGTTTTTTTGTTGTTGTAATTATTAGTGCATGCTGTTCTACTATTTTAATATCTTTCATCAAAATGTAAATGCAGCATGCCCTAAAACGACTTTCCTTGTCTGATGACATCACTTAGGCCACAATAATGATAACCAATAGCCAAACAGCTATTTAGGAGGTTTTGTTTTAGCAAACTTGCATTCAGTCAAGCTCAATTCTTGTCTGTTTCACAATCCAATCAATTCTCAAGGAGAAAATCAAGCCCTGTCATACACGCTTTCTCATTAAATAACCTATTTTACTCAGAAATGTTATGTTACAAAAGAAAAAGGCAGATGGGACAGTTGTGGCCTAATGGTTAGAGAGTCGGACTTGTAACCTGAAGGTTGCGGGTTTGAGTCTCAATACCAGCAGGAATTGTAGGTGGGGGGAGTGAATGTACAGCGCTCTCTTCCACCTTCAATACCACGACTGAAGTGCCCTTGAGCAAGGCACCGAACCCCCAACTGCTCCCCGGGCGCTGCAGCAAAAATGGCTACCGGGGTGTGTGTTCACTACTCACTGCTGTGTGTGTGCACTTGGATGGGTTAAATCCAGAGTACAAATTCCGAGTATGGGACACCATACTTGGCCACATGTGTTTTTTTTTTCTTTCTAAATGGGTTCTGACCAGATATTTATGTGTCAATCGGTGCAGTGACGTGTGTATAGAGTCTCTGCTGGGATGATTACTTTTTGGTGGTTGCTATTATTATGTAAAACTGAGGTCTAGTGCTGTGCTCATAACCTGTATGGTTAGTATGGTAATGGCTCAAGTTTGAACAGTAGTTGTGGGTGAAAGGCACACCTGGGCGTATGGAGATAATGGGTCTTGTGTATTCAGGTCAGGGTTGGGTTTCAGTTACCTGCAGCGCAGACACAAGGTCTCCATGGTGAGCACATTATAATCGGAGCTGCTGTGGTAACGGCCCCATTTTTTGGTTTGTTGTGAATTGTTGCAGTCTTTGCCCCTCCCCCCGTCTTTGACACCTTTTAATCTGTTTAACCAAGTACCCCATCATGCCACACCCAACAAAAAGTTAACACGTTGAATGTTTGTGTTTGTCATGCTCAATTAACTGTTAAATGCACAGAGATAGTGCTGTCTGACACCTTCTAGAAGCTTTGAAAGAATGTTCCGGGTTCAGTGCAAGTTAAACTCTTATCAGCGGCATATGTAACATGCTGTTGTTTATCTCAGAAATTGATTTTGAATCCTCCATTTGTAAAACATGGAAAATTGTGTTTTTATTGTAATGCACTTACCATGAAAGTCTATGGGTTAAGTTTGTGCACCGGGAAGCTGATAATGATTTAATGCTATGGCTGATATTAAATAAATGAAAAATAAAAGCACTAAAATCTACAGAGCACCGCAAATGAAATTGTGGCCTCAAATTAAGAATTAATTCCCTTCAATTCACAATTTATTCATCAATTTACTCATTTTAGTCAAATTGTTACGTTTATTTATTCCCTAGGTTTAATGTAGTGGAATTGTGGCCACATTGTAGTTATTTGTTCCCTTGTTTTAATGTAGGAAACCAAGGAAAAATCATAATCCATGGCCACGATATCTTTTTTTTTTTGTGGGGCTATGTACATTTTTTTTTTTTTAATGCTTCAGGTTAATTTAGGCATGACAACATTATAATGTACAGTTGTTTATCTCAGAAATTGATTTTGAATCCTCCATTTGTAAAACATGGAAAATTGTGTTTTTATTGTAATGCACTTACCATGAAAGTCTATGGGTTAAGTTTGTGCACCGGGAAGCTGATAATGATTTAATGCTATGGCTGATATTAAATAAATGAAAAATAAAAGCACTAAAATCTACAGAGCACCGCAAATGAAATTGTGGCCTCAAATTAAGAATTAATTCCCTTCAATTCACAATTTATTCATCAATTTACTCATTTTAGTCAAATTGTTACGTTTATTTATTCCCTAGGTTTAATGTAGTGGAATTGTTGCCACATTGTAGTTATTTGTTCCCTTGTTTTAATGTAGGAAACCAAGGAAAAATCATAATCCATGGCCACGATATCTTTTTTTTTTTTGTGGGGCTATGTACATTTTTTTTTTTTAATGCTTCAGGTTAATTTAGGCATGACAACATTATAATGTACAGTATGAAATAAGGATATTTGTATTGAGATTTTCTCAAGATTACATTTTGTTAGTGTGTTTAAGATTTAAGTGAGTGTTAGAAGGTAATCTAACTATTAAAATAGAGCAAATAACACGCATAACAATATACATGCAACATACCTATCTGCAAAGTACCGGTTACATGGGGCAAAGTAATCTCTAAATAATTAACAAAAGCAAACACAAAAGCAGAAATTCATTTGGCTAGAATAGTAGTCCTACTGCTACAAGGTTAATTTAGACAGCTTGCCGATCATGTACATAATCTTTTAAGTACAGAAACATTAACATAAGCACTTTAACCATTGTTATTGCATTATTGCTATAAATCTTGCAAGCTTGTTGTCAATTCTTTGGCAGTTTAGGGTAACGGGCAACTTTAAGTTCAGAGCTTTACGTTCTATGTTTAAGTTTAGATTGTTTTGCAGTAGCCTAACCCTTTAAACGATTGTTTCTTAGCTTAGTGTGTTGTACCAGATGCCTGTTGTGTAGCCACCCCCCTCTAGTTTACATGTGGTTCTCATTGAGTCGCTTAACTGTGGAATTTTAATATGTGGAGGGCAGGCCTGTGTGGTTGCATGGAGTTTCTGCTGAATTCAGTTAATTCATTCTTGCTTTAGTCATAAGCTGTGACCGGACAATCTTAATTCAGGCATCTTCCGTTACTCGAATGTCTGCACTCAGAAGGTGGATAATCAGAACAAATATTTGCTTTTGATTGTCCAGATTAAATGAGACATAGACTCGTGTTATTTGCAGAACTGTGATGTATTAACTTTTGTTAATCTTGACTTTAAGGGGTAGTTCACCCAAAAATGAAAATTCTGTTATTTACTCACCCTGTGCCAAACCTGGATTAATTTCTTTCTTCTGCTAAACACAGAAGATATTTTGAAGAATGTGGGTAACTAAACTGTTTCTGGTTCCCATTGACTTCCATATGATTTTGTTCCATACTATGGAAGCCAGTGGAGATCGGCAACTGTTCATTCTTTGAAATATGTTTTTATGTTAAACAGAAGAAAGACACTCATACAGGTTTGGAACAACCTGAGGGTGAGCTGTCAAAATAACAGCGCTCCTTTGGAGTTCTTCAGCTTTTAAGAAATGGCACTTTCTCCAGTAGTGGGCGGGACTAATGCGCAAATGGCAATCTCATTGGCTGGCACTCACTTATCATCCCTGTTTTGATTTCAGCAAATCAGTTCGAGCGAACGCACACAACATTATTAATATTCATGAATCCTTAGTGCATTTTATATTGTTCTTATTAGTAGATTTGTGTATATATATATATATATATATATATATCAGTCTGGCGAGTAAACTAAAAAAATTACTAGCCAATGGCGCTTCAATTGCCAATGTGTCCGTAGAGGGTTGGTAAATGATGACATTTTTGGGTGAACTGTGCCTTTAAGCTGGGTTAAAATGTGGTGTTTGATACTATGCACAGAGGTGTAGTTGTATAAATGTCCTGGTCCTTCACATGGACATGTTCTTTCCTTCCTTAAACAAAGAAAATGTGAACGCGCAAATGCAAGATTCAGTCTGGACACTCATTGGCTGACGACCCGGAAATGTAAAACCGCCCCTCTCCCCATGGTCTACTGAGATCTTTCTTCATAGGTTTCTGGTGGGGGATGTCTTGTGGTTGATCTCTGACCTCACCCGCACAGGAAAACTGAATGTAACATTGTCCATTTTCTGCGTTCAGAGTTTTCTGATGTAAACTTGTCCTTATTTGGACATCCATTCAGGCTAAAGGTTGGATTAGTTTATCATCATAGTTTTCCTCTTCAAGTGTGCTGTTTAAGTTTGTAAACATCAGACCTGACTGTCTAAACCTTGTAAAAATGACAATGTTGCTGGACACTGTTTGGCCTAGAGCTTTTCTCTTTGGTTTTATTTAAACATTTTTTATTATTTTAATTTTTTCAGAGAGGATCTGACGAGCTGTTCTCCTGTGTTTCCAGCGGGCCTTATATCATGAGCTCAGCAGGTAGGCTTTATTTGCTCTTTACTCATTTCCTTCTCAGATGTGGTTAGTTTTGTCCCAGCAATCCATCCTCATCATCTGCTTTCTCCGCAGCCAACGGCAACGACAGCAAGAAGTTCAAAGGCGACATCAGAAGTCCTGCCGTCCCGTCCAGAGTTATACATGTCCGCAAGCTGCCCAATGACATCAATGAAGCGGAGGTCATCTCCCTCGGCCTTCCCTTTGGCAAAGTCACCAACCTGCTCATGCTGAAGGGAAAGAACCAGGTATCAGTCCCTCTCCACTCATGACATTCTCAGCATTAGCTCGAAATTGGAGACAAGGTTGACTTAACCTAGTCCACCAAAAACTTTTGGATTTTTCATATACAAAGTTAAAGGAAAATATTACCACAGTCCCCAGTATTTGCGTTATTGTTTTTGTATTGAGTAATAAGAGTTTATCTTAGCGACATGTTACTGTCAGATTGTAGTATTTCTTTGGCTAGAGATTATTGTTTGTGAGTGTGTTGTTAAGAATGCGTTGTATTATAACAAATCATGGTTATTATAGATAATTAAAACTAAAACCATATAAACATTTGTTACTTGAAATAAAATAAATAGTAACTAAACTCAGGGCTCCAGACAAAAAAAAATCAATTAAGTAGCCATTGGCTCCTATAAGAAACAAAATTAGGCGCCAAATTATTTTTTTAGGTGCCACTGAATAAATGTGTATTATTATTATATATTTTTTTAACACTTAACATTTCAGTCATACTGTCATGTGTTTATGTCTCATCTTTTCTTGTCTTTATCAGCATTTTAATCCATCTTGTAGATGTCCTGGGAACTAAGGTTCACTTAAATTGGGAACTAAAAGTCTTTTCCAACTTGAGAACTATATACAGTCACAAGGAATTGTTTATTACACAGAATCTGTGCCAATATCGCGGACCATAATTATTTCAGCATCACTTGGCTATTGAGTATAGTTTGGGCTCCTAATTAATGCATCCTATAAATGTTGTCATGTGTCCTGCACACATCCAGGCTGTTTTTCTTCATTAGTAACATGCAATTATATAGGAGGTGTTAAAGAATGCAAGCAGCTAAAGGTAAAATTCATGTCAACAGGTTAAGTAAAAATATGAATATGCAATATAGTGCATAAATTTAGCACTATAGTTGTTCCTATTTCTAGTTATTTTTTCTGGCTGACAGATGAGCTTATGGACACTGAATGGTTATTCTGAGGTAAATGTATTGTTACGTGGCATTGTTTACAAGCTTTACTCGTTTTCAGCATTTTGAAACACCGAATGAGCGATTACATGAGACATTTCAGTAAGTTGTACTGTATCTTATATACGTTTTGATGTCCATTCATGTTTATTTCGTACTATAGTAGTAAAGAGAAAGATATGATAGGTTCACGTGTCGCTTGAACTGAGGCGCTAAAGTGATCGCTCAGGCCTCATTAAAGAGCGCCAAAACGGTATTTATTGTTTGAATTTCGTTATGAATTTGGCAGAATTTTAAAGCTGATACTTTATTTAAATGTAACAAAGCTTAATGCGATTATTGGACAGCAAGTGCGCTACAAGTAATATGAAGTTCACGCATTAACAGAACACAGCATTTAGACTAAAGATCTTCATAACAAGAAGCCATATCAGTATTGATTCTAAATGAGAACTGTTAACGATATTGCTAATGTCCACACAGCTGACAGATTTACCTGTTGTAGTTTGTTCAAGTTGCGCACGAAATAGAGACTGCGACTTCGCGCGTCTCTGCTCTCTCATGCCATCACAACTGAAGCTGCTTTCAGCAGGCATGCCATCAGCAGAGATGAGGACTGTTTAAAAGTCTTTTTTTTCCACTAAAACTTTGATGCGCATCGTCTCAGTTTATTACGTCAACATAACAAAAGATGTGATCGCAAAACATTTAG
This sequence comes from Sinocyclocheilus rhinocerous, assembly GCF_001515625.1. Lineage (NCBI taxonomy): Eukaryota > Metazoa > Chordata > Actinopteri > Cypriniformes > Cyprinidae > Sinocyclocheilus > Sinocyclocheilus rhinocerous. The sequence goes on along the minus strand of NW_015659405.1, from coordinate 459,481 downwards.
AAAAAAAGTCATTGCATGCACACTTTTAAACCATAACATGTACATTTCTGTAGTTGCCAGTGGCGACCTCAACAAAAACTTCACTCGCAAATCAATCAATAAATTTTTTAGTCAGTCTGGAGCCCTGAAACTGAAATAAAATGTAAAAAACTTCAACTTATTTTGATACAGCTAGTTCCCAAGGAAACATTTCTAATTTTCATTTAGTTTAACTTGAATTAAAATAGTTAAAACTAAAGCTGAAATAAAAACAACTTAAAAGAAATAAAAATGAAATATTAAATAAACTAATTCAAACTATTAATAAAAACTATAATATATCATGAAGACTAGAATAACACGAACAAATTTTGTTTTTATGGAAAATATTTTTATTCAGCAACGATGCATTACATTGATCAACAGTGACAGTGAAGACATTTGTTAGACAAAATTTATATTTCAAATAAATTGTGTTGTTTTGAAATTTAAAAAAAAGTATTTATATAAATGTCACTTATTTCCACAAAAATATTAAGCATCACAAACGTTTTCAAAGTTGATAATAAAAAAATGTTTCTTGAGCAGCAAATCAGCATATTAGAATGATTTCTGAAGGATCATGTGACACTGAAGACTGGAGTAATGATGCTGAAAATTCAGCTTTGCATCACAAGAATAATTGAATAAATTAATTTTTTTTATATATTAAAATAGAAAACCGCTCATTTAAATTACACTAATATTTCACAATATTACTTATTTTACTAGATTTTTGGCCAAATAAATTCAGCCATGGTGAGCAGAAGAGACTTGAAAAAAAAATAAAAAAAATAGGTAGTGTCTGTAAAACTGAGCTGGTTTAGGTAGAAGCTTTTGTTTTATGTGCTTGCGTGGAACATTTTCCGGGCTTAAGGCAAATTGCATGATCTGCATTTTTGCGCAGGCTTTCTTGGAAATGAATACCGAAGAAGTAGCCCAGACGATGGTTACTTACTACTCCTCCGTAACGCCCGTCATCAGAAATCATCCCATCTTCATGCAGTACTCAAACCACAAAGAGCTGAAAACAGACAACTCACCAAACCAAGTGGTATGTGCTTCTCTCTCAGTTTCCATCCCCGGCCAGCACATGCATCACGTATGGGGCTTTATGAGGCTTCATTCCACATTTCTGACATGGTGATTCATTTTGTATATGTTTTTACGCAAATAAAGACAGCAGAAATTTATAACGAGTTATTTGCAGCAGCTGTGATGATTGATACGAGCGGAGGGTCTGGTTTGCTCTCTTCTGCGCATCTTGTTTTTTGCATTTTCCACTCTGCCCGTTTTCCTTTCTAAACACAGTTTATATGCCGCTAAAGGCCTTTAGCAGTGAATTCCACATCTGCAGCCCATCAGCACTCATTTGGAGGATTGCTTAATTTGCTTTGCTTTGTTCTGTTTGAGTAAACACAGAAACGTAGCCTACAGAGTTTACTCCATACTTGATTTTGTTCAAAATAATCCGTCTACAAATTTTACTCATGCATTTTCAGACATAAAAAGGCACATATGGATAGATGTAAAATCAATAAAATGGAATTGAAAGAATGCTAATTTAAATCTAATGCATGTCATTTTTGGTGTCTACAGAGGGCACAGGCAGCACTGCAGGCGGTGAATGCTGTCCAGACAGGTAGCATGACTCTAGGTGCCATTGACCCGTCCGGTATGGCTGGCCCCAGCCCTGTCCTAAGGGTCATCGTTGAAAACCTCTTTTACCCCGTGACCCTAGATGTCCTGCACCAGGTATACACTTCCTCTAGTTCTCTGCAGTGCTGTTCTTTTCTTACTTGAAGCGATAGTTCACCCAAAGATAAAAATTGTCGTCATTTGCTCACACTCATTTTGTTTCAAACCCTTAAGACTTTGGTTAATTTCCAATACATAAATTAGGACATTCTGGTAACACTTTAATTAAAGACTTTATGTATAATGCATTACAAAGTTAGTCATAATGTTCATTGTAATGCATAATATATTTTCATTATAACAAAATTTTAAATGCATTATAGTATTAGAAGGTTTGTTTGTCATGTGTTTTAATGCATTATGCTTTCTAAAGGTGTAATAGATAAGTAGTACAACTGTGGTTACAATTCTTGAGAACATGCATTATAAAGTGCATTACAAGGCATAATGGTAACACTTTTCAATAAGGTTAATTAGTTAACTACTTTAGTTAACATGAACTAAGAATGAACAATACTTCTACAGCATTTATTAATGCATTATTAAAATCAAAAGTTGTGCTTGTTAACATTAATGCACTGAATTAACATGAACTAACAGTGAACAACTGTATTTTCATTAACTAACATTAACAAAGATTAATAAATACTGTAATAAATGTAT